>NW_027197520.1:0-59999 GCF_038502225.1 Cherax quadricarinatus
CTGTTTGCCTTAAATATTTTTATCAACTGGTCTCTGATTTCATATTATCTAATATTTCATTAGTCATCCCGGGTTCAATTCTCCTTTGTGAGAGAATCACAACTTTATTTTTTTTGTCTCGTCAGATTTCTTTCATTTTTGGTGTAAATGACGAAGTGTTCACTCTATTTAATGTAAATTATTATCAATAAGATAGGCCAAACAACAATTGAAAGCTTTACCGAAATGACATTTGGCAGGCTCGTAGGCCTATATGGCACTACATAATGTTGTTTGGGAACTTGGTACCGAGAGAACAATGCTAATACGATTTTTAGGTGATGCACTTTCCTGTAAATATCTTATCTTTATTCCACAAAAAAATAAAGTTTGTAAGTTCTTTGACTGTTACAAATTATCTGCCTTTTACTTCCACACAAATCCCCAAATATTTGGAATATTTCCAAAATTGCGCCATGAAAATTAAAAACAATAATTATTTTACGATTCCTGTGAATATTATTCCTCTTAATTAAGTAGTAAAGGCTCATTATAGTGAAATAAGTCAATAACTTCCAAGATATTTGCCTGGAATGCTGGCCGGACTCCCGCCTCGAATTTTTTTTTTCTAGAAAATCGCGTTTGTTTTGGTGGTTTCCTAATAAAACTGGTGATCTAGTGCAGTTATCCTCTTCAAAACTCCGTGTTGTTTCCTAATAAAACTGATGATCTAGTGCAGTTATCCTCTTCAAAACTCTGTGTTGTTTCCTAATAAAACTGGCGATCTAGTGCAGTTATCCTCTTCAAAACTCCGTGTTGTTTCCTAATAAAACTGGTGATCTAGTGCAGTTATCCTCTTCAAAACTCCGTGTTGTTTCCTAAAAAAACTTGTGATCTAGTGCAGTTATCCTCTTCAAAACTCCATGTTGTTTCCTAATAAAACTTGTGATCTAGTGCAGTTATCCTCTTCAAAACTCCGTGTTGTTTCCTAATAAAACTTGTGATCTAGTGCAGTTATCCTCTTCAAAACTCCGTGTTGTTTCCTAATAAAACTGGTGATCTAGTGCAGTTATCCTCTTCAAAACTCCGTGTTGTTTCCTAATAAAACTGGTGATCTAGTGCAGTTATCCTCTTCAAAACTCTGTGTTGTTTCCTAATAAAACTGGTGATCTAGTGCAGTTATCCTCTTCAAAACTCCGTGTTGTTTCCTAATAAAACTGGTGATCTAGTGCAGTTATCCTCTTCAAAACTCCGTGTTGTTTCCTAATAAAACTGGTGATCTAGTGCAGTTATCCTCTTCAAAACTCCGTGTTGTTTCCTAATAAAACTTGTGATCTAGTGCAGTTATCCTCTTCAAAACTCCGTGTTGTTTCCTAATAAAACTTGTGATCTAGTGCAGTTATCCTCTTCAAAACTCCGTGTTGTTTCCTAATAAAACTTGTGATCTAGTGCAGTTATCCTCTTCAAAACTCCGTGTTGTTTCCTAATAAAACTGGTGATCTAGTGCAGTTATCCTCTTCAAAACTCCGTGTTGTTTCCTAATAAAACTGGTGATCTAGTGCAGTTATCCTCTTCAAAACTCCGTGTTGTTTCCTAATAAAACTTGTGATCTAGTGCAGTTATCCTCTTCAAAACTCCGTGTTGTTTCCTAATAAAACTTGTGATCTAGTGCAGTTATCCTCTTCAAAACTCCGTGTTGTTTCCTAATAAAACTTGTGATCTAGTGCAGTTATCCTCTTCAAAACTCCGTGTTGTTTCCTAATAAAACTTGTGATCTAGTGCAGTTATCCTCTTCAAAACTCCGTGTTGTTTCCTAATAAAACTTGTGATCTAGTGCAGTTATCCTCTTCAAAACTCCGTGTTGTTTCCTAATAAAACTGGTGATCTAGTGCAGTTATCCTCTTCAAAACTCCGTGTTGTTTCCTAATAAAACTTGTGATCTAGTGCAGTTATCCTCTTCAAAACTCCGTGTTGTTTCCTAATAAAACTGGTGATCTAGTGCAGTTATCCTCTTCAAAACTCCGTGTTGTTTCCTAATAAAACTGGTGATCTAGTGCAGTTATCCTCTTCAAAACTCCGTGTTGTTTCCTAATAAAACTGGTGATCTAGTGCAGTTATCCTCTTCAAAACTCCGTGTTGTTTCCTAATAAAACTTGTGATCTAGTGCAGTTATCCTCTTCAAAACTCCGTGTTGTTTCCTAATAAAACTTGTGATCTAGTGCAGTTATCCTCTTCAAAACTCCGTGTTGTTTCCTAATAAAACTTGTGATCTAGTGCAGTTATCCTCTTCAAAACTCCGTGTTGTTTCCTAATAAAACTTGTGATCTAGTGCAGTTATCCTCTTCAAAACTCCGTGTTGTTTCCTAATAAAACTTGTGATCTAGTGCAGTTATCCTCTTCAAAACTCCGTGTTGTTTCCTAATAAAACTTGTGATCTAGTGCAGTTATCCTCTTCAAAACTCCGTGTTGTTTCCTAATAAAACTTGTGATCTAGTGCAGTTATCCTCTTCAAAACTCCGTGTTGTTTCCTAATAAAACTTGTGATCTAGTGCAGTTATCCTCTTCAAAACTCCGTGTTGTTTCCTAATAAAACTTGTGATCTAGTGCAGTTATCCTCTTCAAAACTCCGTGTTGTTTCCTAATAAAACTTGTGATCTAGTGCAGTTATCCTCTTCAAAACTCCGTGTTGTTTCCTAATAAAACTTGTGATCTAGTGCAGTTATCCTCTTCAAAACTCCGTGTTGTTTCCTAATAAAACTCCGTGTTGTTTCCTAATAAAACTTGTGATCTAGTGCAGTTATCCTCTTCAAAACTCCGTGTTGTTTCCTAATAAAACTGGTGATCTAGTGCAGTTATCCTCTTCAAAACTCCGTGTTGTTTCCTAATAAAACTTGTGATCTAGTGCAGTTATCCTCTTCAAAACTCCGTGTTGTTTCCTAATAAAACTGGTGATCTAGTGCAGTTATCCTCTTCAAAACTCCGTGTTGTTTCCTAATAAAACTTGTGATCTAGTGCAGTTATCCTCTTCAAAACTCCGTGTTGTTTCCTAATAAAACTTGTGATCTAGTGCAGTTATCCTCTTCAAAACTCCGTGTTGTTTCCTAATAAAACTTGTGATCTAGTGCAGTTATCCTCTTCAAAACTCCGTGTTGTTTCCTAATAAAACTTGTGATCTAGTGCAGTTATCCTCTTCAAAACTCCGTGTTGTTTCCTAATAAAACTTGTGATCTAGTGCAGTTATCCTCTTCAAAACTCCGTGTTGTTTCCTAATAAAACTTGTGATCTAGTGCAGTTATCCTCTTCAAAACTCCGTGTTGTTTCCTAATAAAACTTGTGATCTAGTGCAGTTATCCTCTTCAAAACTCCGTGTTGTTTCCTAATAAAACTTGTGATCTAGTGCAGTTATCCTCTTCAAAACTCCGTGTTGTTTCCTAATAAAACTTGTGATCTAGTGCAGTTATCCTCTTCAAAACTCCGTGTTGTTTCCTAATAAAACTTGTGATCTAGTGCAGTTATCCTCTTCAAAACTCCGTGTTGTTTCCTAATAAAACTGGTGATCTAGTGCAGTTATCCTCTTCAAAACTCCGTGTTGTTTCCTAATAAAACTGGTGATCTAGTGCAGTTATCCTCTTCAAAACTCCGTGTTGTTTCCTAATAAAACTTGTGATCTAGTGCAGTTATCCTCTTCAAAACTCCGTGTTGTTTCCTAATAAAACTTGTGATCTAGTGCAGTTATCCTCTTCAAAACTCCGTGTTGTTTCCTAATAAAACTTGTGATCTAGTGCAGTTATCCTCTTCAAAACTCCGTGTTGTTTCCTAATAAAACTTGTGATCTAGTGCAGTTATCCTCTTCAAAACTCCGTGTTGTTTCCTAATAAAACTTGTGATCTAGTGCAGTTATCCTCTTCAAAACTCCGTGTTGTTTCCTAATAAAACTTGTGATCTAGTGCAGTTATCCTCTTCAAAACTCCGTGTTGTTTCCTAATAAAACTGGTGATCTAGTGCAGTTATCCTCTTCAAAACTCCGTGTTGTTTCCTAATAAAACTTGTGATCTAGTGCAGTTATCCTCTTCAAAACTCCGTGTTGTTTCCTAATAAAACTGGTGATCTAGTGCAGTTATCCTCTTCAAAACTCCGTGTTGTTTCCTAATAAAACTTGTGATCTAGTGCAGTTATCCTCTTCAAAACTCCGTGTTGTTTCCTAATAAAACTTGTGATCTAGTGCAGTTATCCTCTTCAAAACTCCGTGTTGTTTCCTAATAAAACTTGTGATCTAGTGCAGTTATCCTCTTCAAAACTCCGTGTTGTTTCCTAATAAAACTAGTGATCTAGTGCAGTTATCCTCTTCAAAACTCCGTGTTGTTTCCTAATAAAACTGGTGATCTAGTGCAGTTATCCTCTTCAAAACTCCGTGTTGTTTCCTAATAAAACTTGTGATCTAGTGCAGTTATCCTCTTCAAAACTCCGTGTTGTTTCCTAATAAAACTGGTGATCTAGTGCAGTTATCCTCTTCAAAACTCCGTGTTGTTTCCTAATAAAACTTGTGATCTAGTGCAGTTATCCTCTTCAAAACTCCGTGTTGTTTCCTAATAAAACTTGTGATCTAGTGCAGTTATCCTCTTCAAAACTCTGTGTTGTCTCCTAATAAAACTTGTGATCTAGTGCAGTTATCCTCTTCAGAACTCCGTGTTGTTTCCTAATAAAACTGGTGATCTAGTGCAGTTATCCTCTTCAAAACTCCGTGTTGTTTCCTAATAAAACTTGTGATCTAGTGCAGTTATCCTCTTCAAAACTCCGTGTTGTTTCCTAATAAAACTTGTGATCTTGTGCAGTTATCCTCTTCAAAACTCCGTGCTGTTTCCTAATAAAACTTGTGATCTAGTGCAGTTATCCTCTTCAAAACTCCGTGTTGTTTCCTAATAAAACTTGTGATCTAGTGCAGTTATCCTCTTCAAAACTCCGTGTTGTTTCCTAATAAAACTGGTGATCTAGTGCAGTTATCATCTTCAAAACTCCGTGTTGTTTCCTAATAAAACTGGTGATCTAGTGCAGTTATCCTCTTCAAAACTCCGTGTTGTTTCCTAATAAAACTGGTGATCTAGTGCAGTTATCCTCTTCAAAACTCCGTGTTGTTTCCTAATAAAACTGGTGATCTAGTGCAGTTATCCTCTTCAAAACTCCGTGTTGTTTCCTAATAAAACTTGTGATCTAGTGCAGTTATCCTCTTCAAAACTCCGTGTTGTTTCCTAATAAAACTGGTGATCTAGTGCAGTTATCCTCTTCAAAACTCCGTGTTGTTTCCTAATAAAACTGGTGATCTAGTGCAGTTATCCTCTTCAAAACTCCATGTTGTTTCCTAATAAAACTGGTGATCTAGTGCAGTTATCCTCTTCAAAACTCCGTGTTGTTTCCTAATAAAACTTGTGATCTAGTGCAGTTATCCTCTTCAAAACTCCGTGTTGTTTCCTAATAAAACTTGTGATCTAGTGCAGTTATCCTCTTCAAAACTCCGTGTTGTTTCCTAATAAAACTTGTGATCTAGTGCAGTTATCCTCTTCAAAACTCCGTGTTGTTTCCTAATAAAACTTGTGATCTAGTGCAGTTATCCTCTTCAAAACTCCGTGTTGTTTCCTAATAAAACTTGTGATCTAGTGCAGTTATCCTCTTCAAAACTCCGTGTTTTCTCCTAATAAAACTTGTGATCTAGTGCAGTTATCCTCTTCAAAACTCCGTGTTGTTTCCTAATAAAACTGGTGATCTAGTGCAGTTATCCTCTTCAAAACTCCGTGTTGTTTCCTAATAAAACTGGCGATCTAGTGCAGTTATCCTCTTCAAAACTCCGTGTTGTTTCCTAATAAAACTTGTGATCTAGTGCAGTTATCCTCTTCAAAACTCCTTGTTGTTTCCTAATAAAACTTGTGATCTAGTGCAGTTATCCTCTTCAAAACTCCGTGTTGTTTCCTAATAAAACTTGTGATCTAGTGCAGTTATCCTCTTCAAAACTCCGTGTTGTTTCCTAATAAAACTTGTGATCTAGTGCAGTTATCCTCTTCAAAACTCCGTGTTGTTTCCTAATAAAACTGGTGATCTAGTGCAGTTATCCTCTTCAAAACTCCGTTTTCTCTTACTCAAGATATAGACCAAACGAAATGTAAACTTTGCCAGATGGATTATTGTCACACATTGCGTCATTATGTACTGGAGTGCGTCACACCCTGCGTCATTATGTACTGGAGTGCGTCACACCCTGCGTCATTATGTACTGGAGTGCGTCACACCCAGCGTCATTATGTACTGGAGTGCGTCACACCCTGCGTCATTATGTACTGGAGTGCGTCACACCCTGCGTCATTATGTACTGGAGTGTGTCACACCCTGCGTCATTATGTTCTGGTCATTAGTACTGTGCGTCACACCCTGCGTCATTATGTACTGGAGTGCGTCACACCCTGCGTCATTATGTACTGGAGTGCGTCACACCCTGCGTCATTATGTACTGGAGTGCATCACACCCTGCGTCATTATGTACTGGAGTGCGTCACACCCTGTCATTATGTACTGGATGTCACACCCTGCATCATTATGTTCTGGAGTGTGTCACACCCTGCGTCATTATGTACTGGAGTGCGTCACACCCTGCGTCATTATGTACTGGAGTGCGTCACACCCTGCGTCATTATGTACTGGAGTGCGTCACACCCTGCGTCATTATGTACTGGAGTGCGTCACACCCTGCGTCATTATGTACTGGAGTGCGTCACACCCTGCGTCATTATGTACTGGAGTGCGTCACACCCTGCGTCATTATGTACTGGAGTGCGTCACACCCTGCGTCATTATGTACTGGAGTGCGTCACACCCTGCGTCATTATGTACTGGAGTGTGTCACACCCTGCGTCATTATGTACTGGAGTGCGTCACACCCTGCGTCATTATGTACTGGAGTGCGTCACACCCTGCGTCATTATGTACTGGAGTGCGTCACACCCTGCGTCATTATGTACTGGAGTGCGTCACACCCTGCGTCATTATGTACTGGAGTGCGTCACACCCTGCGTCATTATGTAGTGGAGTGTGTCACACCCTGCGTCATTATGTACTGGAGTGCGTCACACCTTGCGTCATTATGTACTGGAGTGCGTCACACCCTGCGTCATTATGTACTGGCGTCATTATGTACTGGAGTGTGTCACACCCTGCGTCATTATGTACTGGAGTGTGTCACACCCTGCGTCATTATGTACTGGAGTGCGTCACACCCTGCGTCATTATGTACTGGAGTGCATCACACCCTGCGTCATTATGTACTGGAGTGCGTCACACCCTGCGTCATTATGTACTGGAGTGCGTCACACCCTGCGTCATTATGTACTGGAGTGTGTCACACCCTGCGTCATTATGTACTGGAGTGTGTCACACCCTGCGTCATTATGTACTGGAGTGCGTCACACCCTGCGTCATTATGTACTGGAGTGCGTCACACCCTGCGTCATTATGTACTGGAGTGCGTCACACCCTGCATCATTATGTACTGGAGTGCGTCACACCCTGCGTCATTATGTACTGGAGTGTGTCACACCCTGCGTCATTATGTACTGGAGTGTGTCACACCCTGCGTCATTATGTACTGGAGTGCGTCACACCCTGCGTCATTATGTACTGGAGTTTGTGTGTGTGTGTGTGTGTGTGTATGTGTGTGTGTGTGGTGTATGTGTGTGTGGTGTATGTGTGTGGTGTGTGTGTATGAGTGTGTGTGCGTGTGTGTGTATGAGTTTGTGTGTGTGTGTGTGTGTGTGTGTGTGTGTGTGTGTGTGTGTGTGTGTGTGTGTGTGTATGAATTTGTATGTGTGTGTGTGTGTGTGTGTGTGTGTGTGTGTGTGTGAGAGAGAGAGAGACTCAGCAATCAACATTTGCACCAATAACTCACTACAGTTGTGACCGGGTGTGGAAGTGTGAATTGCTCATTACTCTAAAATTTGTTCATGATTGCAGCCATGTATAAACGTAAGTAACCATTCTTACAGTATTCATTACCTTTGTAACTTGTGAGTTCATTACCTTTGTAACTTGTGAGTTCATTACCTTGTACCTAGTTCAGCCATCAAAACTTTGGAGCCCGGTCCCTGGACCCATTGTGTACCTCTGTAATCTGTAAATACCTTTGTAACTTGTCATGATTGTGACTAGACCTACCTGGAGTTCATTACCTTTGTAAATTGTGAGTTCATTACCTTTGTAAATTGTGAATTCATTACCTCTGTAACTTGCTCAGCTATCAAAACTTTGAGGCCCAGTCCCTGGACCCATTATGTACCTCTGTAATCTTTTGACTACCGCCCACAGGATGGGTATGGGGTGACTACCGCCCACAGGATGGGTATGGGGTGACTACCGCCCACAGGATGGGTATGGGGTGCATAATAAACATATTAAACTAACTAACTAACTCTTACTCAAGATCACAGAATACGACATAGGAAGGAGGGGTATTTATTTATTTGAAATATTGCTGGTGGACACTCCCTATATTATGGCCTATTTTATTCATTCTAGAGAATATAACATGTTTGTATGTTATTTATATTGTGTATTTTGTCATATTAGATCAATTGTGATAGATAAATAAGTTGTAGAGTTGATATAAGCGCAATAATAATGAATCAATTTCTGCTGCCTCCCTCACTTTCCAGGCACCAAGTGACTGGGAACTCTACAGAAGAAGCTTGACCTAGTGTGTGACCTTGAGAAGTTGAGTGGCTCTATACGACCAGCGTGCCACTTTCACCCATATTGCCTGTGCCAAGAGAGGTGAATGTGCCTTCCTCGACCCTGTTATTCACCTCTAACCTCAACTCTTCCGCCTTTACTCTCTTATGGAATAAAGGCAGTTTCGCTGACTCAAGAGTAACAGGCTGACTCTTCCACCTCAAGCAACTGATATAGAAGTGACCTATGATGTGAACCAAGTAAATGATGGTGAAGGTGAATTCCAACGTTATAGAAGTAAGGAAGCTTTGAGAAAAGAAAGAGGATTTCAAAGGAGGCTGCAAGAAGCAAACTGACCATGAAGAACCATGTTGTAAATCTTGCAAACAAGGCAGCCAGGAAGCATACAGCACTTCGCCGTATCTCGCATCTGCTTGACAGTAGGGGTTGCAAGATCCTGTACGAGGCACAAGTACGCTCACACCTTGAGTATGCTCCACTTTCTTGGTTTGCCTGCCCCCCCTCTCATCTGCGACTGCTTGGCAGAGTAGAGAACAGAGCAAGACGTCTCATCTCTCACCTGGACCCATCCTGGATAGATCTGTCATTTCAGCAGAGCCTTCAACATAGGAGGGATGTGGGTTGCCTTACTGTTATGTACAAGGCCAATATTGTCAAAATACCACACTTGGATCCACTTCGAGGACAGCGTGAAACAAGCTTTTATGCCACAAGACGGGCAGAAAGCAGCAACTTCACTCTGGCTGTACCCTTCTCCAGAACATCACTCCATCTGAGATCATACATACACAGGATGACTCGAGTATGGAACACACCTGGTCAAGCACGTCAGGAAGTTAGAGAAAGTACAAAGGTTTGCAACAAGGCTAGTCCCAGAGCTCAAGGGAATGTCGTACGAGGAAAGGTTAAGGGAAATCGGACTGACGACACTGGAAGACAGAAGGGTCAGGGGAGACATGATAACGACATACAAGATACTGCGGGGAATAGACAGGGTGGACAGAGATAGGATGTTCCAGAGAGGGGACACAGGGACAAGGGGTCACAACTGGAAGCTGAAGACTCAGACGAGTCAAAGGGACGTTAGGAAGTATTTCTTCAGTCAGAGTTGTCAGCAAGTGGAATAGCCTAGCAAGTGAAGTAGTGGAGGCAGGAACCATACATAGTTTTAAGAAGAGGTATAACAAAGCTCAGGAAACAGAGAGAGAGAGGACCCAGTAGCGATCAGTGAAGAGGCGGGGCCAGGAGCTGAGTCTCGACCCCTGCAACCACAATTAGGTGAGTACAATTAGGTGAGTACATTCGTACAGCATAATGATGTCAACGAGATAAAGTCAGTTGATCAAATGAAAATGCTGACCCACAGATGGCTCCAACTTCATCCTGTTCCCTACTTGTATGTCTCATAACAATAAAAATGCTTTCAAATGAGCTGATGTAGGTAACAGCTCTTAGCTTGCCAATAAAGTTAGGAATCCTTAACCTTTAAATAGCTTGTCAATAAAGCTAGGGATCCTTAACCTTGTCAAACACTGTGTAAAAAAAAAAAAAAAAAAAAAGCAACGAGAGCAACAACAGCCATCACAGAACTGTTAGGTTTGATTTCCCTGCTAACACTGAGTTTGAGGTCAAGTTTAGATGGTTTTACGAAGCTACACTAGACAACCCAGAAGAAAACCTTTGGATTCGCTTTCGTCATAACGAGGATAATTACGTTTTTGTTACTAACGACCCAACATTCATAGAAAAACATCTTACTCATAAATATGCTAACATCAACTCCAAGCTGCCCCACCAAGATCACCTAAAGTGCTTATTGTTATCCACAATGTCAATAAGTACTTGGATCCTAAATTCCTGTTGTCAGATCAAGTTGCAAACCCTCGTCGACTTCCAAATGATGTGATATTGGCTGAGTGGATTGGCCAAGGGACTCCACCATCATATATCTACTCTCGTGCAGCGCTTAACAGGAGTTACAAAATAGCCTTGTACAAACCACCTCACCGTAGATGCTACAAGTGTCAGCGCTGGGGTCACATTGCTTGGAAATGCCCAGCTAAGTCACACTGGTGTGCAGTGTGTGCCAAGGCCCATCCTTCTCACCAGTGCTATGATATGATCAAGAAACACCAGACCGTTGCATTACAATGTATCAATTGTAAGACTCCAGGAGTCACAGCTGCTCATGCTGACTGCAGAGTGAAAGCTGCCCACATCGCCAGCTGCAGGGCTCCCGCCTCACCCATCACCCCTCATGATGAGGCAGTAGGCCTACCAGATACTTCATGTCTGAATACTGACCCATGCCTGATTTCAGACAATATGGTTGAGCAAGTCACTCTGGGAGTACATCAACAGAGCACGATCACGTCTGCTATCAACACTAGTGATGTTGCTGGTGTTGACACCACCTGTCTGGCTGAGTCAGCTATCAGCCACCTGGCTCAGCTGACCGGGACTTCATACCTCCAGGTGAAGCTAGTCTTGCTGGGGTGGTACACAACATTCAGCTGCGCATAACAGTACTGGAGAAGCAACAATGGTGTTTGAAACAACAACTTGAGCACCACCAGGAAAAGCTTACAGAGGTTGCAAATGAGTACATCAACCCACAGATTGTCAGCCATTATGAAACTGATTGTGGTGGTGATGAACAAACTGATGATTGCAGTGGTGTAAATAATTACAAAAATGGTGAATCTGATAGTGGTGTTTACAATCACAGTGAAGATGATAAGGGCAGTGAAGACCATTATGATAGTCAACCTGATGAGTGTAATGTATTGATAGATACTGAGTGTGGAGATGACCCGGTTGTTGATAATGGTGTATGTATCACTGGTCATAATGATGAGGGAAGTGATACATGTGATGATAGTGATGAGTGTAATAAAAGTGGAGAGTTGAGTGCGAGGGATAGTGTCACCTTCCATACATTCACAGACATAGAGCGTCTTGCCTTCTATAAACAGACTCCCACGAGGCCTCCTTTATGGAAGTGCGCTTAAGACACTCATGGATAAGGATAATTCTGATGGATGATATTGATAATGATTATGTCTGTTTGCTATTTATTAAGTTCTTTCATTATGCTGAGAAATTGAATATTATCCCTGGACTTTTATAATGGAACCAAACTCGTATAAACTATCCATTTTAAGTTAGAATATTGCGACACTTGGAAAAAGGTTTCCTGACCTTCATCTTAAACTAACCACTGAATCCATTGATACTGTGTGTCTACAAGAGTGCAGAGTCCCTGAAAAATCCCAACCTCCTAAATTACCATCATTTGTTACATATAACCTCAAATCTACTAACTCTTGTGTTCTAGATATAAAAAATCACTTCCCCATCAACTTCTTGCACATAAGAAAACAGAGGGTCTATAGTATCACGGTGTTAGGATTTATATAGGGAACTCTGCTCTCAACATATTTAACTTGTATGCGCCTGCTGATAAACTTAATTACTTTATTGTTTTATTACAAGCACTTATGCACTGTTGTCTTTGTTTCAGATTACTGCTAACCAGAACTCCCAAATCCTTTTAGCAATCAGTAATACTAAGATCTAGATTATTTAATTTACATGTGGCATTGTTATTTCTCTGTCCAATATTAAGAACTTTGCATTTGTCTATATTAAAATGCATCTGTCACTTTTCCTGAACTGCATTAGTCTATTCAAATCTTCCTGGAGCCTATCCCTGCCAATAGCATGAGGGATACCCCAAGGTAGTATTCTGGTCCCTTATTGTTCCTATGTGAATGACACACCCACCAGTGTCAAGTGTAAGCTTGTATTATATGCAGATGACACTGCTCTGTTAGTGTCAGGTAATGTACTTAGGAAATGGTTAGTAGACAACAAATTGTAATTATAAATACCTCGGGAACATGGAAGCTATGCTTTTTGGCACGAAACATAAACTGAAAATGGTAAATAATTTTAATGTTCGGTGTAATGGTGAACTCATCACTTCAGTTTCCTCAGTGAAATATCTGTGAATCCCCTCTGACTCATGCATGTTATGAGAATTAATAGAGAACAGTGTACTAAAGAAAGCATATGAGAGGTTCAAGTTCCTGTATAGACAAGCACAGTGTCTACCTATTGAGACTCGCAGAATGCTATGTTTAGTTCTTATACATTGTCATATAGATTACTCTAGCTCTTCATGCCAGAACCAGAGCTTGTTACCACCTGCAGCTCAGAAGACTGCCATTCCCACGAGCCTCACTGGGGCGGGGAAGATGGCAGACCATAGTCCTAACTTCTCACTACGAGCCCCGTGAGGGCGAAGAATGGGGCTAGGCCTGGGGGTTGTTGGTCCCAGAAGATGAGGAGGTACTTGTATCTTCTCCCATGACAGACATAGGTCTCAGACACTTCCAAGAGAGGGAGCCAAGGCCGGGTCACTATCTGGAAAAGACAACCACAACCACTGTCCAGAACATCTGGCTGCCAAGTTCGTAAAGGGTGGGAACCAAAGCAAGTAAAGTACGAGGAGGAGAGAGCACAACTTTGTAGTACCCGCAGTCAGTGGCCAGCCATCAAACATATTTTATAGTACAACAATAAAGGAGTGGAACAGACTGCCTGTACATGTCAAAGCCAGTCATAGCATAAACCAGTTCAGGAAGATAACTAAAAGATACTTAATGAATGTAGCTACAGAAAGAGAGTTGTTAGTTTAATATCTTTATTATGCACCCCATACACATCCTGTGGGCGGTAGTTAGAAGATTACAGAGGTACATAATGGGTCCAGGGACTGGACTCCAAAGTTTTTATAGCTGAAGAAGGTACAGACACTGCAAGGCTCCAGGCGGACATCAACCAAATCTTTCAGTGGGCTGCAGAAAACAATATGAAGTTCAACGATGAGAAATTTCAATTACTCAGATATGGTAAACATGAGGAAATTAAATCTTCATCAGAGTACAAAACAAATTCTGGCCACAAAATAGAGCGAAACACCAACGTCAAAGACCTGGGAGTGATTATGTCGGAGGATCTCACCTTCAAGGACCATAACATTGTATCAATCGCATCTGCTAGAAAAATGACAGGAAGGATAATGAGAACCTTCAAAACTAGGGAGGCCAAGCCCATGATGACACTCTTCAGGTCACTTGTTCTATCTAGGCTGGAATATTGCTGCACTCTAACAGCACCTTTCAAGGCAGGTGAAATTGCCGACCTAAAAAATGTACAGAGAAATTTCACGGCGCGCATAACGGAGATAAAACACCTCAATTACTGGGAGCGCTTGAGGTTTCTAAACCTGTATTCCCTGGAACGCAGGAGGGAGAGATACATGATTATATACACCTGGAAAATCCTAGAGGGACTAGTACCGAACTTGCACACGAAAATCACTCACTACGAAAGCAAAAGACTTGGCAGACGATGCACCATCCCCCCAATGAAAAGCAGGGGTGTCACTAGCACGTTAAGAGACCATACAATAAGTGTCAGGGGCCCAAGACTGTTCAACTGCCTCCCAGCACACATAAGGGGGATTACCAACAGACCCCTGGCAGTCTTCAAGCTGGCACTGGACAAGCACCTAAAGTCAGTTCCTGATCAGCCGGGCTGTGGCTCGTACGTTGGTTTGCGTGCAGCCAGCAGCAACAGCCTGGTTGATCAGGCGCTGATCCACCAGGAGGCCTGGTCACAGACCGGGCCGCGGGGGCGTTGACCCCCGAAACTCTATCCAGGTAAACTCCAGGTAAACATATTACAAAGGTAATGAATCACGTAAGTAAGTAAATTTACTTATGTGATTCATTACTTACTTACGTTTATACATGGTTACAATCATGAAAGAAAATACAAAGTAATGAGCAATTCACACGTCCACTTCCAGTCACAACTGTAATGAGCTATCAGTGCAAATATTGATTGTTTGGTCACACACACACACACACACACACACACACACACACACACACACACACACACACACACACACACACACACACACACACGCACGCACTCACAGAAAAGGGAGAAGAGTAATTTCTTGTACAGTGGACCCCCGGTTAACGATATTTTTTCACTCCAGAAGTATGTTCAGGTGCCAGTACTGACCGAATTTGTTCCCATAAGAAATATTGTGAAGTAGATTAGTCCATTTCAGACCCCCAAACATACACGTACAAACGCACTTACATAAATACACTTACATAATTGGTCACATTTGGAGGTAATCGTTATGCGGGGGTCCACTGTATATCTTACATACGTATACTTTTATTGTGATCTGATCCTATCTTTAATGATAATGTAAATAACTCAGGTTACTTTATTCAGGTTACTTTATTATTTAAATAATAAGTTATTACAAAGACCCTAATGTAAATAAGTCACCTTGACTATTTTTGTGTTATCTTAGGTAATTTACACATATACTTCTACGTGATAATTTGTCTAACTGTATTTATGTGTACTTGTGCCTAAATAAACTTAATTACTCACAAGGCACTTAAGGCTCTACATAGCTGGAGAAGCCACACACACAAGGCACTTAAGGCTCTACATAGCAGGAGAAGCCACACTCACAAGGCACTTAAGGCTCTACATAGCAGGAGAAGCCACACTCACAAGGCACTTAAGGCTCTACATAGCTGGAGAAGCCACACACACAAGGCACTTAAGGCTCTACATAGCTGGAGAAGCCACACACACAAGGCACTTAAGGCTCTACATAGCTGGAGAAGCCACACACACAAGGCACTTAAGGCTCTACATAGCTGGAGAAGCCACACACACAAGGCACTTAAGGCTCTACATAGCTGGAGAAGCCACACACACAAGGCACTTAAGGCTCTACATAGCTGGAGAAGCCACACACACAAGGCACTTAAGGCTCTACATAGCTGGAGAAGCCACACTCACAAGGCACTTAAGGCTCTACATAACTGGAGAAGCCACACTCACAAGGCACTTAAGGCTCTACATAGCTGGAGAAGCCACACACACAAGGCACTTAAGGCTCTACATAGCTGGAGAAGCCCCACACACAAGGCACTTAAGGCTCTACATAGCTGGAGAAGCCACACACACAAGGCACATAAGGCTCTACATAGCTGGAGAAGCCACACACACAAGGCACTTTTTTTTTAACTCACAGCGTAAGCTAACCCAGGATAATCCAGAGCGTAAGCTAACCCAGGATAGCCCAGAGCGTAAGCTAACCCAGGATAATCCAGAGCATAAGCTAACCCAGGATAATCCAGATGGTAAGCTAACCCAGGATAATCCAGAGCGTAAGCTAACCCAGGATAACCCAGGATAATCCAGAGCGTAAGCTAACCCAGGATAACACAAAAAAGTCAGTTCGTCGTCGAGGACGGTCTGTCTTAATTTCCACTGTAGTCCTTCTATCTTGTCCTGCAGGATGCTACCCACACCATTCGACTAACACCCAGTTACCTACTTACTGTTAGGTGAATAGGGACAGCAGGTGTAAGGAAATGCCCAGAATTTCCATCTGTGTCAGGGATCAAACCACGGACAAGCAGTGTGTGGGGCGAGAGTCTTGCCAAGTCACGGGGCAGTTAAGACAGTTAAATCTGCTTTTATACAGCTAACCTACATGTAATTATTAGTGAAGTTGCCAGAATGGATGTAGGTCGACTTCTCCGCTGGATTAAAGGCTGCCTGTCCAGCAGCAAGTCTTGTGTGTGTTGTTCCAGGGACACAGAAGTATAACTAAAGATTTTGAATTAGGAACCCCACAGGGAGGTGTGCTCAGTCCCATATTATTCAATATTCTAATCAATGTCTTACTTAATGTTATGCTCAGCCTATTATACAGAAAGCAGTTTGTTATGCAAAACATTTAGGGGAAATTAAGTCAATTTTTTCCCAGGATGCGATCCACACCAGGCGACTAACACCCAGGTACCCATTTTACTGATGTGTGAACATGGACAACCTGTGTAAGGAAACACGTCCAATGTTTCCACCCATGGGAGTGTTCCTCACACTTGTACCTGTGGCTGACTAAAGGCCTAACTTCTCCCTACGAGCTCCGTGAAGGCGGAATAAGATTAGGTCTTAGGAACAATGGTTCCAGGAAAAAGAGGAGTTACAATGTACCTCTTCCCATGGTAACACATTATGAAGGTCAACGACACTCCTTCAATGGGGAGCTAAGTCCGGGTTACTAATTAGTGGAGACCCAGGGCGGCCATCCTGACCAACCTCAAGTATACTCTTAGATTTGACAGTCGAGCATTTACTACCTAGAGGGTATTCCAGGGGTCAACGCCCCCGCGGCCCAGTCCTTGACCAGGAATCTTGGTGAATCAGTAACTGATCATGGAGGCTGTTTCTGCTGGCCGCACATAGTCCAATGCACGAACCATACCCAGCACGTTAAGAGACCATACAATAAGTGTCAGGGGCCCGAGACTGTTCAACTGCCTCCCAGCACACATAAGGGGGATTACCAACAGACCCCTGGCAGTCTTCAAGCTGGCACTGGACAAGCACCTAAAGTCAGTTCCTGATCAGCCGGGCTGTGGCTCGTACGTTGGTTTGCGTGCAGCCAGCAGCAACAGCCTGGTTGATCAGGCGCTGATCCACCAGGAGGCCTGGTCACAGACCGGGCCGCGGGGGCGTTGACCCCCGAAACTCTCTCCAGGTAAACTCCAGGTACCGACATTAACCATATGTCTTGAAGACGGTCAGGGGTCATGAAGACGGTCGGGGGTCATGAAGACGGTCGGGGGTCATGAAGACGGTCAAGGGTCTTGAAGACGGTCAGGGGTATTGAAGACGGTCAGGGGTCATGAAGACGGTCAAGGGTCTTGAAGACAGTCAGGGGTATTGAAGACGGTCAGGGGTCATGAAGACGGTCAGGGGTCTTGAAGACGGTCGGGGGTCATGAAGACGGTCAAGGGTCTTGAAGACGGTCAGGGGTATTGAAGACGGTCAGGGGTCATGAAGACGGTCAGGGGTCTTGAAGACGGTCAGGGGTCATGAAGATGGTCAGGGGTGAACATTAAAATGGTATAAAATACCGACAGGTTGTTAGGTAAGACACATATGCAACAGTTAGGAATCTTTATTTCGAAACGTTTCGCCTACACAGTAGGCTTCTTCAGTCGAGTACAGAAAAGTTGATAGAAGCAGAAGATACTTGAAGACGATGTAATCAGTCCATCACCCTTAAAGTTTTGAGGTGGTCAGTCCCTCAGTCTGGAGAAGAGCATTGTTCCATAGTATGAAACAATATGGAGATGAAGTGACAGGATGGAGCCTTATATAGCGCCAACAGGTGAGACGTAGGTCACTAGAAGAGGTAAGATCTCAGATGTTGGGAGGTCAGGTCCCTCTCAAATCCAGCCGTTCTCATTAGTGGAGGTTGTCGAAGTTGATTGCAGGTCTGTACCAAGATACCCCTGTGTTGCAGTGCTTCTATCAACTTTTCTGTACTCGACTGAAGAAGCCTACTGTGTAGGCGAAACGTTTCGAAATAAAGATTCCTAACTGTTGCATATGTGTCTTACCTAACAACCTGTCGGTATTTTATACCATTTTAATGTTCAATCTGTCAGACACTGCAACACAGGGGTATCTTGGTACAGACCTGCAATCAACTTCGACAACCTCCACTAATGAGAACGGCTGGATTTGAGAGGGACCTGACCTCCCAACATCTGAGATCTTACCTCTCCTAGTGGCCTACGTCTCACCTGTTGGCGCTATATAAGGCTCCATCCTGTCACTTCATCTCCATATTGTTTCATACTATGGAACAATGCTCTTCTCCAGACTGAGGGACTGACCACCTCAAAACTTTAAGGGTGATGGACTGATTACATCGTCTTCAAGTATCTTCTGCTTCTATCAACTTTTCTGTACTCGACTGAAGAAGCCTACTGTGTAGGCGAAACGTTTCGAAGTAAAGATTCCTAACTGTTGCATATGTGTCTTACGTAACGGTCAGGGGTCTTGAAGACGGTCAGGGGTCATGAAGACGGTCAGGGGTCATGAAGACTGTCAGGGGTCATGAAGACGGTCAGGGGTCATGAAGATGGTCAGGGGTCATGAAGACGGTCAGGGGTCATGAAGACGGTCAGGGGTCTTGAAGACGGTCAGGGGTCATGAAGACGGTCAGGGGTCATGAAGACGGTCAGGGGTCATGAAGACGGTCAGGGCTTATGAAGACGGTCAGGGCTCATGAAGACGGTCAGGGGTCATGAAGACGGTCAGGGGTCATGAAGATGGTCAGGGGCCATGAAGACGGTCAGGGGTCATGAAGACGGTCAGGGCTCATGAAGACGGTCAGGGGTCATGAAGACGGTCAGGGGTCATGAAGACGGTCAGGGGCCATGAAGACGGTCAGGGGTCATGAAGACGGTCAGGGGCCATGAAGACGGTCAGGGGTCATGAAGACGGTCAGGGCTCATGAAGACGGTCAGGGGTCATGAAGACGGTCAGGGCTCATGAAGACGGTCAGGGGTCATGAAGACGGTCAGGGGTCATGAAGACGGTCAGGGGCCATGAAGACGGTCAGGGGTCATGAAGACGGTCAGGGGCCATGAAGATGGTCAGGGGCCATGAAGACGGTCAGGGCTCATGAAGACGGTCAGGGGTCATGAAGATGGTCAGGGGTCATGAAGACGGTCAGGGGCCATGAAGACGGTCAGGGGTCATGAAGACGGTCAGGGGTCATGAAGACGGTCAGGGCCCATGAAGACGGTCAGGGGTCATGAAGACGGTCAGGGGTCTTGAAGACGGTCAGGGGTCTTGAAGACGGTCAGGGGTCATGAAGACGGTCAGGGGTCATGAAGACGGTCAGGGGTCATGAAGACGGTCAGGGGTCATGAAGACGGTCAGGGCTCATGAAGACGGTCAGGGCTCATGAAGACGGTCAGGGGTCATGAAGACGGTCAGGGGTCTTGAAGACGGTCAGGGGTCATGAAGACGGTCAGGGGTCATGAAGACGGTCAGGGGTCTTGAAGACGGTCTTTTTTTTTATATTTTATTTAAAACATGACATTACAAAATATAATATATAAAACTCATTTTAGGGTATAATTTTTTTTTATATTTTATTTATAACCAATACAGTATACATAAAAATAAAAATAAAAGGAAACAGTATGGATCTCAATCCTGAAGGTTCGGCCATTGACATAAGAAACCCAACACAAAATAAACTAACAAATGGATTGCACCTATATACTGGCAAGATATAGCTGTATAACATACAACAATAACTTACGGCAAGAACATAGCTACAAATAAACACAGTAACAGGGTTATGAACTGACATATATAAACATTCAATGACTCAAAACCTAACTTACATATAAATTTTACATAACCTGACATATGACAAAGACTCATTACATTTGAAAATAATATATACAAGAAAATGTAACAATTACTTCCAGCCTTCTCATTAATCAATAAACCAAAACCTAACATCATAATCCTACTAGAACATCTACATACTTATCCCTAACATTACAGCTTTACATATACCAAAATACAAATAACCATACAAAGAAAACAGCTTAGATCTCAAAACCGACTCAATACAGTTACAATAAACCCGTATACAAAAATCTCAGACACAAAAGAAATGCGTCTATAAACTGGCTAGATATATCTGTATACCATACAGCCAAAACTTACGTCAAGAACATAGCCATGAAAAACCAATATCAGGGTGCTGACAGCCTATAAGTATATCTCAACATACAAAAACCTAGAACATAACCTAAAAAAAAAAAACACTTCATATGGCAAAGAACAATACCGTTGTATAATACTATACAAAGTACATTGAAATGACAATTAAAACAAAGTATCTAAAAGGGAACATACAACAAGCATGTTGAATACCTATAAACCTACACATCACATACACCGCAGTATTATCTTTGCATAACACATTTGAGGACAAAAAGAAAAACCAAACATACTTAGATCATGCCTTGTGTCACCTCAAACCTTCAAACACACAAATACTGTGAGATGTACCCTCTCACACATACCTGGAGTTTACCTGGAGAGAGTTTCGGGGGTCAATGCCCCCGCGGCCCGGTCTGTGACCAGGCCTCCTGGTGGATCAGCGCCTGATCAACCAGGCTGTTGCTGCTGGCTGCACGCAAACCAACGTACGAGCCACAGCCCGGCTGATCAGGAACTGACTTTAGGTGCTTGTCCAGTGCCAGCTTGAAGACTGCCAGGGGTCTGTTGGTAATCCCCCTTATGTGTGCTGGGAGGCAGTTGAACAGTCTCAGGCCCCTGACACTTATTGTATTGTCTCTTAACGTGCTAGTGACAACCCTGCTTTTCATTGGGGGGATGGTGCATCGTCTGCCAAGTCTTTTGCTTTCGTAGTGAGTGATTTTCGTGTGCAAGTTCGGTACTAGTCCCTCTAGGATTTTCCAGGTGTATATAATCATGTATCTCTCCCTCCTGCGTTCCAGGGAATACAGGTTTAGAAACCTCAAGCGCTCCCAGTAATTGAGGTGTTTTATCTCCGTTATGCGCGCCGTGAAAGTTCTCTGTACATTTTCTAGGTCGGCAATTTCAAGAAATTTTGAAAAAAAGAAAAAATATATATTTTTTCTTACAGAATTAAAGAGTATATTTTTGTGGAGGTAATAAGACAAAAAAAAGTTTTTTTCTGATCAGTACTTAGCAAGATACAGCGGTGGGAAGTTGGCCCAAAATGACCCGGTGGCGGCAACATCAGTGACTTCCGCAAAATCCCATTTTTTTATTTTATGTTTTTTATACTTTTTTTTCTTTTCTAATTTTTTTCTTTTTCTAATAACATTTGTGCTCTGTGAGACCAGTATAATGTATATTGTATAAGTGTACACTCATTGTATTCAACACAATAACTGCACTAATTTATCATTATATTGCTTACAAAACTTATTTACAAGATTATTGTAAACAAAATGATGAAAATATTAGTCCGGTTATTGTGTTGAATACAACGGTACCATATAGTATCATATGGTACAATGGTGCCATAGGGTGCAATGGTACCATATGGTACATTGTACCATACAGTACAATGTACCATACAGTACAATGATACCATATGGTTCATTGTACCATATGGTACTGTTGTATTCAACACAAACACACTAATATTTTCATTATTATTTTGTTTACAATAGTTGTTTACAACAAAAATATGCAAAAATGTATATTAGTAATGTTCTATTATATATTTACAAGTGTACAGGAACTTTACGTGTTCCTTGAGGTGGATGACAAAGCACTTTGTCTCGGAAACTGCAGAGTCAGTAGCTAGCTTGTGTCGCCACTCACTCAGTCTTGGCTGGTGTCTCATGCCACCAACACCTATTGGCCATATGGTACACGGTATATGTTACAGGGTACCATATGGTACATTGTACTATATGGTAAAGGGTACCATGCAGTACAGGATAACATATGGTGCAGGGTACCATATGGTACAGGGTACCATATGGTACAAGGTACCATATGGTACAGGGTACCATATGGTACAGGGTACCATATGGTACAGGGTACCATATGGTACAGGGTACCATATGGTACAGGGTACCATATGGTACAGGGTACCATATGGTACAGGGTACCATATGGTACAGGGTACCATACAGTACAGGACACCATATGGTACAGATACAGGGATAACTATGGAAATAAGTCACCCTGACTTTTTTGCGTTATCCTAGGATTTTATACATATGCTGCTATGTATGATAATCTATGTAATTGTATTTCTGTACACCTGAATAAACTTACTCAAGTGCATGTGGCATCATAAGTAAGTTTATTTAGTTATACACAAATTAAGCTACATAGAATATCATACTTAGCAGCATATGTTTGGAGAACCTAGGATAACCCAAAAAAGTCAGACAGATTTATTTCCATTAGGGTCCCTGTACCCTGTACCATATGGTACAATGTACTATATGGTACAATGTACTATATGGTACAATGTACTATATGGTACAATGTACTATATGGTACCATTGTACCATATGGTACCATTGTACCATATGGTACCATTGTAGCATATGATACCATTGTATGACATGGCACCATTGTACCATATGGTACCAGTGTACCATATGGCACAATGGTACCATATGGTTTAAAAGCATAGAATTCGTCTTCAGCTCCACTTCCATCAGTCTTAGAACTGTAAGTTGTGAAGAGGAGAGTCAGAATTCGCCCGGAGAATGAGTGGGGAGTGAGAGCTTCCTTGCCGCCAGGCACTATGAACAAAGTTACTTTGCCGGCGTTCCCACAATGCCATGTGGGTGTCCAGATTTTTTCTATGGTGTGCACACTGACCACCCAGACCCATTCTCTTAGATGTAGGCCTACCAGCCTTCTTGTGCTAAATTTGATCGCGCTAGAATTTTGAAATTTGATGAAATTTGATGAACACAAGCCTATCCGATGTTATCCTGACGCCAAATGACTTCGAACAGGCGATAAATGACATGCCCATGTACTCTGCCCCAGGGCCAGACTCATGGAACTCTGTGTTCATCAAGAACTGCAAGAAGCCCCTATCACGAGCCTTTTCCATCCTATGGAGAGGGAGCATGGACACGGGGGTCGTCCCACAGTTACTAAAAACAACAGACATAGCCCCACTCCACAAAGGGGGCAGTAAAGCAACAGCAAAGAACTACAGACCAATAGCACTAACATCCCATATCATAAAAATCTTTGAAAGGGTCCTAAGAAGCAAGATCACCACCCATCTAGAAACCCATCAGTTACACAACCCAGGGCAACATGGGTTTAGAACAGGTCGCTCTTGTCTGTCTCAACTATTGGATCACTACGACAAGATCCTAAATGCACTAGAAGACAAAAAGAATGCAGATGTAATATATACAGACTTTGCAAAAGCCTTCGACAAGTGTGACCATGGCGTAATAGCGCACAAAATGCCTGCTAAAGGAATAACAGGAAAAGTCGGTCGATGGATCTATAATTTCCTCACTAACAGAACACAGAGAGTAGTCGTCAACAGAGTAAAGTCCGAGGCAGCTACGGTGAAAAGCTCTGTTCCACAAGGCACAGTACTCGCTCCCATCTTGTTCCTCATCCTCATATCTGACATAGACAAGGATGTCAGCCACAGCACCGTGTCTTCCTTTGCAGATGACACCCGAATCTGCATGACAGTGTCTTCCATTGCAGACACTGCAAAGCTCCAGGCGGACATCAACCAAATCTTTCAGTGGGCTGCAGAAAACAATATGAAGTTCAACGATGAGAAATTTCAATTACTCAGATATGGTAAACATGAGGAAATTAAATCTTCATCAGAGTACAAAACAAATTCTGGCCACAAAATAGAGCGAAACACCAACGTCAAAGACCTGGGAGTGATCATGTCGGAGGATCTCACCTTCAAGGACCATAACATTGTATCAATCGCATCTGCTAGAAAAATGACAGGATGGATAATGAGAACCTTCAAAACTAGGGAGGCCAAGCCCATGATGACACTCTTCAGGTCACTTGTTCTATCTAGGCTGGAATATTGCTGCACACTAACAGCACCTTTCAAGGCAGGTGAAATTGCCGACCTAGAAAATGTACAGAGAACTTTCACGGCGCTCATAACGGAGATAAAACACCTCAATTATTGGGAGCGCTTGAGGTTCCTAAACCTGTATTCCCTGGAACGCAGGAGGGAGAGATACATGATTATATACACCTGGAAAATCCTAGAGGGACTAGTACCGAACTTGCACACGAGAATCACTCACTACGAAAGCAAAAGACTTGGCAGACGATGCACCATCCCCCCAATGAAAAGCAGGGGTGTCACTAGCACGTTAAGAGACCATACAATAAGTGTCAGGGGCCCGAGACTGTTCAACTGCCTCCCAGCACACATAAGGGGGATTACCAACAGACCCCTGGCAGTCTTCAAGCTGGCACTGGACAAGCACCTAAAGTCAGTTCCGGATCAGCCGGGCTGTGGCTCGTACGTTGGTTTGCGTGCAGCCAGCAGCAACAGCCTGGTTGATCAGGCTCTGATCCACCAGGAGGCCTGGTCACAGACCGAGCCGCGGGGGCGTTGACCCCCGGAACTCTCTCCAGGTAAAACTCCAGGACCCTGAATGTAAAGCCGTAGATCTACGGGACGGACCCTGAAAGGGTTAAGGGATAAAAACACATGAAATTTTGGAGTTTCTGGACATACAGTGGACCCTCGACCAACGATATGAATCCGTTCCTGAGAGCTCATCGTTAATCAAAATTATTGTTAATCGAGTTAATTTTCCCCATAAGAAATAATGGAAATCAAATTAATCCGTTCCTGACATCCCAAAGTATTAAAAAAAAAAATTTTACCACATGAAATATTAATTTTAATACACACAAACTGAAGAAGACATGCAGAGTTACATGACACTTACCTTTATTGAAGATCTGGTGATGATTGATGGGATGGGAGGAGGGGAGAGTGTTGATCTTCTTAGTGTTTAGAAGGGGAATCCCCTTCCATTAGGACTTGAGGTAGCAAGTCTTTTTCCGGGGTTACTTCCCTTGTTCTTTTAATGCCACTAGGACCGGCTTCAGAGTCACTGGACTTCTGTCGCACAACATATCTGTCCATAGAGGCCTGTACCTCCCGTTCCTTTATGACATTTCTAAAGTGTTTCACAACATTGTCAGTGTACAGGTTGCCAACACGGCTTGCAGTAGCTGTGTCAGGGTGATTTTCATCCATAAAGGTTTGCACTTTAAGCCACATTGCACAGATTTCCCTAATCTTAGAAGTAGGCAACTTCTTCAATTTCTCTATCCCCTCCTCCGAAGCAGTTTCCTCAGGTGTGGCCTCTTGCTGTTGAAGATGATCTTGCAGCTCATCAGTGGTTAGTTCTTCATTGTCCTCCTCCACCACCTCTTCCACATCCTCCCCACTAACCTCCAACCCCAAGGACTTCCCCAATGCCACAATGGATTCCTCAACTGGCATAGGATTCTCAGGGTTAGCCTCAAACCCTTCAAAATCCCTTTTGTCTACACATTCTGCCACAGTTTTTTCCAAGCAGAGTTCAAGGTCCTCTTAGTCACTTCCTCCCAAGCCTTACCTATAATGTTTACAAAATTGAGGATGGTAAAGTGATCTCTCCAAAACTCTCTTAGAGTCAGTTGAGTTTCTGAGGTCACTACAAAGCACCTTTCAAACATAGCTTTTGTGTACAGTTTCTTGAAGTTAGAAATGACCTGTTGGTCCATGGGCTGCAGGAAAGGAGTGGTATTAGGAGTCAAAAGCTTCACCTTAATGAAGCTCATGTCCCTAGAAAGTCACTCTGCCTTCAACGTAGGAGGGATGTGGGTGGCCTTACTGTTATGTACAAGGCCAATATTGTCAAAATACCACACTTGGATCCACTTCGAGGACAGCATGAAACAAGCTTTTATGCCACAATACGGGCAGAAAGCAGCAACTTCACTCTGGCTGTACCCTTCTCCAGAACATCACTCCATCTGAGATCATACATACCCAGGATGACTCAAGCATGGAACACATTCGTACAGCATAATGATGTCAACGAGATAAAGTCAGTTGATCAAATGAAAATGCTGGCCCACAGATGGCTCCAACTTCATCCTGTTCCCTACTTGTATGTCTCATAACAATAAAAATGCTTTCAAATGAGCTGATGTAGGTAACAGCTCTTAGCTTGCCAATAAAGTTAGGAATCCTTAACCTGTAAATAGCTTGTCAATAAAGCTAGGGATCCTTAACCTTGTCAAACCCTGTGTAAAAAAAAAAAAAGTCTGAAGGATGACCAGGATCATTGTCTAACACCAGGAGGCACTTAAGGTCAAATTTATTTTCCAGGAGGTAATTTTTCACAGTGGGGGCAAATGCATGGTGTAACCAGTCATAGAAAAAGTCCCTAGTGACCCATGCCTTACTGTTTGCCCTCCACAGCACACACAAACTAGCCTTGAGGACATTGTTTTTCCTGAACACTCTGGGAGTTTCAGAGTGATACACCAATAAAGGCTTCACTTTGGAATCACCACTAGCATTGGCACACATCAACAGAGTAAGCCTGTCTTTCATAGGCTTATGTCCTGGAAGTGCCTTTTCTCCTGAGTAATATACGTCCTGCTTGGCATTTTCTTCCAAAACAGGCCTGTTTTGTCACAATTAAACACTTGTTCAGGTTTCAGTCCTTCACTGTCTATGTACTCCTTGAATTCCTGCACATATTTTTCAGCCGCTTTGTGGTCCGAACTGGCAGCCTCACCATGCCTTATCACACTATGAATGCCACTACGCTTCTTAAATCTCTCAAACCAACCTTTGCTGACCTTAAATTCACTCACATCACTAGTTGCTGGCATTTTTTTAATTAAATCATCATGCAACTTCCTAGCCTTTTCACATATGATCGCTTGAGAGATGCTAACTCCTTCTATCTGTTTTTCATTTATCCACACCAATAACAGTCTCTCAACATCATCTATCACTTGCGATCTCAGTTTCGAAAACATAGTTGCACCTTTGGCAAGAACAGCTTCCTTGATTGCCGTTTTCTTGCCCACAATAGTAGCGATGGTTGATTGGGGCTTACTACACAACCTGACCAGCTTGGAGACACGCACTCCACTTTCATACTTAGCAATGATCTCTTTCTTCATCTCCACAGTAATTCTCACCCTTTTTGCTGTAGGGTTGGCTCTAGAAGCTTTCTTGGGGCCCATGGTGACTTATTTTGCAGGTGCAATCACTACAAAGGCTGTGATAATATGAAATGTTCCAATTGTATGTTTGGAAGCGACCGTGGTGGCTAGCTGGCTTGTAAACACTGGCACCCATGGGACAAGTGAGGCGCGCTCAGGCCAAAGTGGACGCATCTCTAATGGAACGAACAGCATTGGTCGAGTTATTTAGCGCTAGTCGAGGAAAAATTTTTGTGTTAAAATGTATCGCTAGTCGGATTTATCATTAATTGATGCCATCGTTGGTCGAGGGTCCAATGTAATCGAGAGAAGTGGTGCTTATGGAGCTCACAGAGAATGTAAGCAAACCAGGTGGGGTGAGGTGACTGTATTAGAAAGTCAAGTCGGGGTAGCCAATATAGCAAGTTTTTGTCATAGTTTGAAATGTCCATATTAGCAGAACGCTATAAAGAGAAATGCCATAAAGCGGGGTCTGACTGTATTTAATGTTTATTTATCATTAAAATTTGCACTTTATATTTATTTCTCATTGCTTTCTGTAAAACTATAGTTAATCTTCAAAAAATGTATTTTTTGTAAATATTATTGGGTGTTTGAAAGGGATTACAGTGGAACCTTGACTTATGAGTGTCCCAACACATGAGTTTTGTGAGATACGAGCCATCAATCGGTCAATTTTTTGCTCCGAGTTACGAGCCAACATTTGGGTTACGAGCCAGCTCCCTCCCACCTCCCCCTCAACCCAAAACCTGGACACCTCTCTTGTTTATCTATGATTTCATGCTTTAATTCCATGGAAATCATACTCTTTTTCTTACCAGCACTGTCCTTTACAATTATTTTCTTAGGACCTATGGTTAGAAAAGCAAAACTTGGCCAAATGACTGCTCCCACAGTGAGGTAAACAGTGCACTGAGTTGACTTCATTCTGAAGCTCTCGTTGTTATAATAATGTATTATTATTATTAATTTAGGGAACTGAGGCTCTATCGTTATTTTAATAATAATTATTATTATAACTATGATTATTGATAATTTAGGGAACTGAAGCCCCTCACCAGCATGAAGGTTGCTTAAATACTGTCAGAAGGAGAGATGCAGAGTAGTAGTAGTGAGAATTCAGTCACTGAGAGGACATGTCCCTCTGAGATCAAACAATTCTCACTTGACTATGGAACTAAACTTTCCCTGGCTGAGGGACTGACAACCTCAAATCTATGAATTCAAGGGTGATGGACTGATTACATCGTCTTCACATCTCTACTGTTCCTGCCTACTTTCTGTATTTGACTGAAAAAGCCTACTGTGTAGGCGATACGTTTCGGAATAAAGTTTCCTAACTGTTGCCTATGTGTCTTACCTACCAACCTGTCGGTATTGTATACCATTTTGGTATTCACACTGAGAGACACTGCAACACAATGGCATCTTGGTACAGAAAACACCTTGGGCAACTTTTTCAAATGAGAATTGTTTGATCCGAGAGAAACGTGTCCTGTCAGTGACCGAATTCTCACTATTACTACTCTGCACCTCTCCTTCCGACAGTATTTAAGTCTCCACACTGTCACATGATCATCTTCACATCTCTACTGTTCCTGCCTACTTTCTGTATTTGATTGAAGAAGTCTGCTGTGTAGGCGAAACATTTCAGAATAAAATTACCTAACTGTTGCCTATGTGTCTTACCTTCCAGCTTCAGTTCCCTAAATTAATAATAATAATAATAATGTATAATAATAATAATAATGTCACCCTGCCTCGGTGGGAGACGGCCGACTTGTTGAGAAAAAAAAAAAAAAAAAAAATAATAATAATGTACATACTATGTACATAATAATTCAGAATTCTGCTGCTAGTTGGCACAGCTGATGCTTACATCGCTGTCGAAGCAGTTCTCTCCTGATCTGCTTACAATTTTGACAGTCATTTCACCAAATTTCGCTTTTCTAACCATGGGTTCTAAGAAAATAAGTGCAAAGGACAATGCTGAGAAGAAAAAGATAATGATTTCCATGGAATTAATGCATGAAATCATAGATAAATATAAGCAAGGTGCACAAGTTGTAGATTTAGCCAGACAATACCAGCGCAGTACATCTACCATATGTACGATACTAAAGCAGCAGGAGTCGATAAAGGCTATAGTGCCAGCCAAGGGTGTTACAATAACTTATAAGCTGCGGACCTCTGTCCATGAGAAGATGGAGAAGCTACTGCTGATGTGGTTGAGAGAGAAGCAGCTCACAGGAGATACCTTATCAGTTATGTTCAGTGATTAAACAAAACAAATTGCATCAGTTATGTTCAATGTGCAAGTACATATACACTTTATACAAACAGTTTATTATTTCTTTACATTCTGTAGTATATCATGATTTATTATGTGTTTATATACAATATTTTCAGTGTTTTCCTTAGAAAAATAGTGATCTAATGCAGTTAGCCTCAAAAATACTCTGTTTTCTCTTACAATAAAAGCATGGGAAGATACTCTCAGTTTATACACATAAGAAATGGTGGGCACTTCCGCTGCTGCCTCTGCCACCGTATTATGGCCTATTTTATTAATTCTAGAGTATATATCACGTTTCTGTGTTAATTGTTCATTATGTCATATTAGATGAACTGCAATAGACAAATAAGCCATATAGTTGACAATAGCGTCATATTCAAGTATTTTTTTCTTGGCTCTCCAGAGTTCAGGAATGGATTAATGGCTTTTCAATTAATTTAAATGAGGAAAATTAATTTTATATACGAGTAAATTGAGTTATGAGCTAGCTCCTGGAATGGATTAAACTCATAAGTATAAGTCAAGGTTCCACTGTAATTGGATTTACATTAATTCTTATGGGAAATATTATTTTGGTTTTCGGCTTTCCAGTTTTAGACTGACCTTCTGGAACAGATTACAGCCAGTAACTGGGGGTCCACTGTATATACATTATATTGGTCTCACAGGCCATAAAAGTTACTTGAAAAAATTAAAATATTTGAAAAGAAAAGAGAAAAATAGAATAAAAGTAAAAATAATACAGTAGACTGTCATTTAACACGGAAGTTACGTTCCTAAAAACACAATGTTAAGTAAAACCGTGTTATATGAACTGAAGAAATTATGGGAAAAATAAGGTTATGTTCCTGAAAGCCCCAAAAAAGCCAAACAACTTTTTTTTAGGCCTCCACATCTTACAAAAATAAAAGTGAATATGTAACTGTAGTTCACTGTTGTGATGTATTATGTTGTTTTTACTGCTTAAGACTACAAATGTAACAGAAATAACATTTCTTACCTTAAATTATGGGTGCTGGAGTTTGTGAATGATTGTAAAGAGTGGAGAGTTATGCTGTGGCCTTACTGGGCTGAGGTGGATGGTAGAGGTTCTCGTACTGAAGTTGATGGTTGTACTGGAGTGTCTAAGTCATTCAGTCAGTCAAGTCATTCAGTAAGTCAGTCAAGTCATTCAGTAAGCCAGTCAAGTCATTCAGTAAGTCAGTCAAGTCATTCAGTAAGTCAGTCAAGTCATTCAGTAAGTCAAGTCATTCAGTAAGTCAGTCAAGTCAGTCAGTAAGTCAAGTCATTCAGTAAGTCAGTCAAGTCATTCAGCAAGTCAAGTCATTCAGTAAGTCAGTCAAGTCATTCAGTAAGTCAGTCAAGTCATTCAGTAAGTCAGTCAAGTCATTCAGTAAGCCAGTCAAGTCATTCAGTAAGTCAGTCAAGTCATTCAGTAAGTCAGTCAAGTCATTCAATAAGTCAGTCAAGTCATTAAGTCAGTCAAGTTGCTCAGTAAGTCAGTTAAGTCATTCAGTAAGTCAGTCAAGTCATTCAGTAAATCAGTCAAGTTGTTCAATAAGTCAATCAAGTCATTCAGTAAATCAGTCAAGTCATTCAGTAAGTCAGTCAAGTCATTCAGTAGGTCATTCAAGTCATTCAATAAGTCAGTCAAGTCATTCAGTAAGTCTCAATTCATTCAATAAGCCTCAAGTCATTCAGTACGTCAGTCAAGTCATTCAGTAAGTCAGTCATCATTCAGAAAGTCAGTCATTGAGTAAGTCAGTCAGTCACACAAACTCATATTTACCTCTTTTTATGTTCACAAAGTAACACTTCATTATGGCCACAGGTTATATCTTGTCTAATATCTTTGTTTCCTTTGTTAATGCTTCATTAAATGTTTAACCTTTTCTTGCCACTTTGAGCAACACTGGTATGCCTACTGGGTGTCATGATTGCTGGCAGATACAAGATAGAGCAATTAAAAGATCAAAACACAATTCACAACCACAAGCTTGTAGCAGAGAAGTTGGAATGGACATGTATGAAGTACAAATGCTGGGATAGTGGGGTGATGTCAGGGGGTGGCAGGGGACGGTGGGAAGTCTCCCCCCGCTGAACCACAACAAGGTGGCCGCTTGAGGAAAAGGGAAGTTTTTTTCCTTCCCGCAAACTGAACCGTCTTAAATTCATCATACGACGTGTTACATAAAATTGTGCTGCAATTCTTCAATCGTGCTATACCCAAATCGTGCCAAATAAACTCATGCTAAATGATAGTCTGCTGTATAGCAGAGTGAGCAGCAGTCGCTGATGCTGCCGTAAGCAGTTCACTTTCTGTAAACTTCATGCTCCTATATCTCAGTATGTACTGATTGCATTTTTTTTCTTTTAACCCTTTCGACGTTTCGTAAGAGCCAGGGTTTTTGACGTACTAGTACGCATAAATTCTAGCGCCCTCAAATCTAGCAAGAGAAAGCTGGTAGGCCTACATATGAAAGAATGGGTCTATGTGGTCAGTGTGTGCAGTATATAAACAATCCTGCAGCATACAGTGTGTAATGAGAAAAAAAAAAAACTTTGACCGTGTTTTTGGATTAAAACAGCAACTTTGAACTGCATTTTCGTATGGTATTTATCGTTGTATTCTAGTTTTCCTGGTCTCATTTTATAGAATGGAAGACATATTACAGAAATTGAGATGATTTTATCTGATTTTACAATAAAAAGTACCTTGAAATTGAGCTCAAAGTAGAAGAAATGTTCGATTTTTACCAAAGATCAAAAGTAAACAAATCATGCCAAGCGTCCAATACACGTCAACTGGTGAGTCTAATATTTTTTCACAAGTGCGCTGATATTATTTATACCATTTCTACACTAATGCAGTAGTCTGTATAACAGCAAATCTTCTATTTTTTTGTGAGAATAAAAATTCAAAGTGGAAAGCAAAAGAATGTAAGAGGGGTGTGGGAACATGACTAATGAACAGAGGAAATGCTATTTTAGTGTCAGTAATGTCTTTCTTGTTTATTCTGAACTCTATTCGGAAATTGGCATCTTTTGAAATTTGTGTGAAATTGGCAAAATTGCTAAATTCTGATCACTCTATTGGATAGTTAAAATCGGCAAATGGGTGGTTTCTTGTACTCATTCGATAGAAAAAATGGAGTTCTAGCAAAATAGTTATGAATCTTATCGACAAGTACACTGGAATTGGCCAAAAATAGGGCTCAAAGTGGGCAAAATTGCAGATGCGTAAACATCGTCGAGACCGCTAACTTCGCGAGAGCATATTTCTGTAAGTTTTCCATTAAATTTCATACTTTTGGTGTCATTATGATCCCGAAAAGATTTTCTATCTTTTCATAAGAATTTTTTTTTTTTTTTTTTGGAAATTTGGCCGACCCTGAGAACAAGTCTCTGAGAAGACCTGCCGACCCCCAAAGGATTAAAACACTCTGAAAAATATTCTTAAGATTTTGGTAATAAAAAAATTTTTTTTTTAATGTTTTTCAACACTGAGAGGAAGTTTGTGATCAGAAGTCTCAACAGTGAAAGGGTTAAGCAAACATACTGTAATTGCTTCAATGACAGAAGAGAATCAAGGACTGCAGTGGAACCTCAAATTATGAGTTTAATCCATTCCATGACCTAGCTTGTACCTCAGTTTGCTCTTATATCAAATAAATTTTCCTCATTTAAATTAAATGAAATGCCATTAATCAGTTCTAGTGGAATTCCTGCTCTCTCGAGGCAGGACAAAATACTATGAAACTAATATCAACTCTATGGCTTTTTTGTCTACCACAATTCACCAGCGTCAAGGTTCCTTGATGTTGGTGAGGGACTCTTGACCTAAAGAATTGAATTTGTGCTCCAATTCCCTAAATTAATAATAAAAATAATAATTATTATTATAATTATAATAATAATGATAATGAGAGCTTCAGGATTCCGCCAACTCAGTGCACTGTTTACCTCACTGAGGGAGCATCTCTCTCATGCTTTGCTTACATTTTTTATAGTCATTTGGTAAAATTTCTTTCTGAAACTGTCATTCTATGTCGCAAAATATTAAAAAAAAAAAAAAAATCTTATGAAAATGTTAAGATTATTTTTCTGATTGTTTTAGTCCAAAAAAAAAAAAATTGCCATCAGTACTTACCAAGATATATAGGCGTGAAGTTTGCAGAAAATTAGCCCCGTATGGCAACAGCGGCGACTGCCACTCACCCGGTAAACTTTGGTTTACTTGTATTTGAAGTTTTTTTTTTTTTTCAAGATTTTATTTTTTCACATAACTTATGTGGCCTGTGAGACCAAAGTAAAGTGCAATATACATACATACACTTGTTGTATACAGGAGGGCCCCACTTATATGGCAGGTTAGGTTCCAGGCTACCGCCGTAAAGCGGAAAGCGCCGTAAAGTGGAACACCCTTTTTTTCCACTTACAAATGCATACAAACACTAGATAACAAGTTTACACTAACATATATTATGTTAGCAATAGAACCAGGCATCAAAAAACAATAAAAAAGTACAATACACACACAGTGCACTCATTACTTACCTTAAAATATTTATAGTCTTAATCTAGGGTGAGACAAGTAGTATTTATTGTAAAATATCAAGTGTGGTATGTATGGTAGTCAGCCAGGCTACCATACCAGGCCAACCCACCCACACATACTATTCTATGATATTTAAGCATCCCAGAGTGATAAAATGTATATACAGTTCACTCATTACTTACCTTAAAATATAGGGTGAGATGAGTAGTATTTATTGTAAAAAATCAAGTGTGGTATGTATGGTAGTCAGCCGGGCTACCATACCAGAGAGAAAGAATGAGTGCATGAGAGAGGACAGTCGCAGAGTTATGTAAACAAACCAGGCGAAGGTAAGTTTTGTAAACACTGTACACGTCTGGTTTGTGTACAAGTTACATTGTGTACAGGTTGTCTCTACATTGATACGGTAGAATAAATAAAGAAGAACACTCCCATTCTCATGTAACATCATTTTGAGAAGAAATGATGCTCTGAGTGAAGGCAATGGAAGTAAGTCACTCTGACTTTTGTGGGTTATCCTAGGTTCTCTACACATATGTTGTTATGTATTTATGTTATGTATCGTGTTTATTATATAATTTTGAAAAAAATATCACGGATGGATTAATGAAAATGTGTATATTAACGTAATATACAACATTTAATGATACACCGAGCTCAGACAGCGTAAACAAACAAACTGAACAGGTTGTGGACGATCACTCGGTCAGGCGAAATAGACGGTATTAATACGTGTCCAGTTTTAGTTCATTCATGTACATTTGTAAGAGTTTGTGAAACTTTTACCTTATAATATTTTTATTATTATTTATTATTATTTGATTATTATTATCACACTGGCCGATTCCCACCAAGGCAGGGTGGCCCGAAAAAGAAAAACTTTCACCATCATTCACTCCATCACTGTCTTGCCAGAAGGGTGCTTTACACTACAGTTTTTAAACTGCAATATTAACACCCCTCCTTCAAATACTCTTACACTGTGTACAAGTTAGTACAGAATTATAGCTATAAAGTGAAGGCATACGAAAGGAATATTTTTCTACAGTTATCCCTAGTAACAGGTGACGGGCTAGAGAAAACGTAATTCTTCCGACACTTCTACAAACCGTTAGGTAAACATCTCATATATATTTGTATAAATTTTTATACTGTGGGTGCATGTATCATGCTTGTGTGTTACATAATGTGTTTCTTATATAATTTTGAAAAAAATATCATAGATAGATTAAGGGAAATGTCTATATTAACGTAATATGCGACATTAATGCGCCAAAGAGATTATTATTATTACTATTATTATTATTATTATTATTATTATTATTATTATTATTATTGCATCAAGAGTAGAGAGACTCTTAGTGATTTTAATGTGTACCTACATGCCAGCACAGTGTGTAAGTTTATTTAGGTACAGGTGTACACAAGTTTAATTATCAAGTACAATACATATAAAATATACAATAACTTTAAAACACTTGAAAATTTTGAAAGTTTCCAGACATAATAAGGAGATGTGCTCAGGGAGAATGTAAACAAACTCGGTGGGCCGCTGTGACCGTATTAGAAAGACAGGTGGGGGGAGCCGTATAGCGAGTTTTGGTCATAATTTGAAATGTCCGTATTAGCGGAACGCCGTAAAGCGAAACGCCATAAAGCGGGGCCCTGCTGTACAATACAATAAGCACACAAATATAATTATCAATATATTGTTTACAAAACTTGTTTACAAAAGCAAACAATACAAAAAATTGTTTATTACTATTGTTCTATAATATATATACCAATGTACAGTCACCGAACATATTCCTAGAAGATCTGCAGCTTGTGGAACTCTGTGAAACATGTTTTCATACACAATGGTGTTTTACACTCCTCACACATAAAACGAGTGTGTGTGCATTTTTGTGGACTTTTTTTTTATGTGCAAAGACAAAACACTTCGACTGAGCAGTTTTCTTCAAAGTATTAGCTGGCAGTTGTGTTATGTAGTTATCCTAGGTAAATGGTTGTGTGTCATCATTCCTTCCTTCCTACCTTCCTGCATTCCTTTCCTACCTTCCTGCATTCCTTTCCTACCTTCCTGCATTCCTTTCCTATCTAACTTTCTACCTTCCTGCATTCCTTCCCTACCTTCCTTCCTACATTCCTTCATCTTTCTTTCCTTACTTTTTTCCTTCCTCTCATCTCATCCTTCCTTCATTCCTGCCTTCCCTTCTTCCTTCCTTCTGGTTTCTATAATATTTATACACATATATAGTCACTAGATACTTTCATATAACTATTATCTTCATTCAGCAAGCTTGTCTTGTGTGTGAGTGTGTGGCTTATAATTGTTTTGAGTCAGGGGTCAGCAGCTGTCAAAATGACATATTATCTCATTACTCACTCCCCCTACTGCCTGTCAAAATACTGGGGTCAGATGCTGCTTCCACTTCATTCTATCTAATTATCTTTCTCCCTCATTCTATCTCTTTCAATCTGTCTCTCTCTTTCTATCTGTCTGTCTATCTCTATCTCACAGGTACAAATAAATACAAGTATACATAGTATAAATTACCTAGGATAACCCAAAAAATCCAGACAAAGTGCTATACTCTGCTTGAAGATGTGAGTAAAGGTGATGATGCAGTCTTGTGGCTCTCTCTGAGACAGAGAGCTAAACAGATACAGATAGACAGAGAGCTTGGCAGACAGACAGACAGACAGACATGTTTATGCACCAGCAAAAACTAAGGGAGGGCGATAATCATCAAATGTAATCTCTAATCTTTTCTTATCAGTTGCACCCTCGTGTATTCTCATCAAACGTCAACTCTTATCAGATGTTATCTCAGCTTATCATGTCACTGTCAGGGGTGAACTTTGTTTTTCATGCTTCAAGGCAACTTCTTATTACCTATTATTATTATTATTATTATTACCTATTATTATTATTATTACCTATTCTTCTTCTCCTTCTCCTTCTCCTCCTCCTCCTCCTCCTCTTCCCCCCTCCTCCTTCTCTTCCTCCTTCTCCTCCATCTCCTCCCCCTCCATCTCCTCTTCCTACATCTCCTCTTCCTCCATCTCCTCTTCCTCCATCTCCTCTTCCTCCATCTCCTCTTCCTCCTTCTCCTTCTCCTTCTCCTCCTCCTCCTTCTCCTCCTCCTTCTCCCCCTCCTTCTTCCCCTCCTCCTTCTCCTCTTCCTCTTTTTCCTCTTCCTCCTCCTCCTCTTCCTCCTTCTCCTCTTCCTCCTTCTCCTCCTCCTCCTTCTCCTTCTCCTCCTCCTCCCCTCCTACTCTTCCTCCTCCCCTCCTCCTCCTCCTTCTCCATCTCCTCCCCCTCCTTTCCTCTTCCTCCTTCTCTTCTTCATCTTTCTCTTCCTCCTTCTTCATTCTCCTTCATTCTTCTGGTATCCTGGGCATTGTTTTTGGTCTCAAACTCCTCAGAACCATGAAAATGATCTTCACTGACACTTCCATCTGTGTTAGAGCATCACTTGGGAAGAGAAGAGTCCCAGATTTGCTGGGGAGTTGTATATTTCTTACCGCTAGGCATGCTGAAAAAGAGCGGTTGATATGGCATTCCCACAATGCACCACTGGCTCCCCGAATTTTTTATATGGTGTACACTGACCATAGAGACCCATTATCTCACATGTGGGCCTACCAGCTTTCTCCTGCTTGATTTGAAGCCGCTAAAATTTGCACGTATAAATACTTCAGAAACAGTGGCGATTAAGACATATATATACGACCAAAACAGTCAAAGGGTTAAGAAAGCACAGTGGAACCTCCACTAATGAGTTTAATCTGCTCCATGACCTTGCTCGCATCTAGATTTGCTCGTTTGCAGAGTCAGTTTTCCTCATTTAAATTAAATGAAATGGAATTAATTCGTTCCAGTGGAATTCCAGGCACCATAAAATACTTCAATAGTTTCCCTAACATCAACTCTACGCCTAATTTATCTATCACAATTCATCTAATATGACATAAATAACATAGAAACCAGATATATACTCTAAAATGAATAAAATAAGTGGACCCCCGCCTTATGATATTAATTCGTTCCTGAGAGCTCATCGTAAGCCGAAATTATCATTAGCCGAATTAATTTTCCCCATAAGAAATAATGGAAATCAAATTAATCCGTTCCTGGCACCCCAAAGAATGAAAAAAAAATTTACCACCTGAATTATTAATTTTAATACACACAAACTGAAGAAGACATGCACAATTACTACTCTACTAAGAATAGAATACATGACACTTACCTTTATTGAAGAACTGGTGATGATTGATGGGATGGGAGGAAGGGAGTGTGGAAGTTGTTATTGTTTAGAAGGGGAATCCCCTTCCATTAGGACTTGAGGTAGCAAGTCCTTTTCCAGGGTTACTTCCCTTCTTCTTTTAATGCCACTAGGACCAGCTTGAGAGTCACTGGACCTCTGTCGCACAATAAATCTGTCCATAAAGCTCTGTACCTCTCGTTCCTTTAAGACTTTCCTAAAATGGGCCATAACATTGTCATTGTACAGGTTGCCAACATGGCTTGCAGTAGCTGTGTTAGGGTGATTTTCATCTGTAAAGGTTTGCAGTTCAACCCACTTTGCACATATTTCCTTAATCTTTGAAGTAGGCAACTTCCTCAATTTCTCTCTCCCCTCCTCTGAAGCAGTTTCCTCAGGTCTGGCCTCTTGCTGTTGAAGATGATCTTGCAGCTCATCAGTGGTTAGTTCTTCATTGTCCTCCTCCACCAATTCCTCCATATCCTTCCCAGCAACCTCCAACCCCAAGAACTTCCACAATGCAACAATGGATTCCACAACAGGCATATGCTTATCAGGGTTAGCCCCAAACCAATCAAAATCCCTTTCTTCTACACTTTGTGGCCACAGTTTCTTCCAAGCAGAGTTCAAGGTCCTCTTAGTCACCTCCTCCCAAGCCTTATCTATAAGGTTTACACAACTGAGGATACTAAAGTGCTCTTTCCAAAACTCTCTTAGAGTCAATCGAGTGTCTGAGGTCACTTCAAAGCACTTTTGAAACATAGCTTTTGTGTCGAGTTTTTTGAAGTTTGAAATGACCAGCTGGTCCATGGGCTACAGGAGAGGAGTGGATTAAGAGGCAAAAACTTGACCTTAATGAAGCTCATGTCCCCAGAAAGTCGCTCTGCCAAGTCTGAAGGATGACTAGGAGCACTGTCTAATACTAGACACTTAAAGTCCACTTTATTTTCCTGGAGGTAATTTTTCACAGTGGGGGCAAATGCATGGTGTAACCAGTCATAGATAAAGTCCCTAGTGACCCATGCCTTACTGTTTGCCCTCCACAGCACACACAAATTAGCCTTGAGGACATTATTTTGCCTGAACACTCTGGGAGTTTCAGAGTGATACACCAATAAAGGCTTCACTTTGCAATCGCCACTAGCATTGGCACACATCAGAAGAGTAAGCCTGTCGTTCATAGGCTTATGTCCTGGGAGTGCCTTTTCCTCCTGAGTAATATAGGTCCTGTTTGGCATTTTCTTCCAAAACAGGCTTGTTTCGTCACAATTAAACACTTGTTCAGGTTTCAATTCTTCATTGTCTATGTACTCCTTGAATTCCTTCACACATTTTTCAGCTGCTTTTTGGTCTGAACTGGCAGCCTCACCATGCCCTATCACACTATGTGTGCCACTACGATTCTTAAATCTCTCAAACCAACCTTTGCTGTCCTTAACCCTTTGGGGGTTGACAGGTCCTCTCAGAGACTTGTTCTAAGGGTCGGCCAAATTTCAAAAAAAAAAAAAAAAAATTTCTTATGAAACGATAGAGAATCTTTTCCCAATCATAATGACACCAAAAGTATGAAATTTGATGGAAAACTTACGGAATTATACTCTCGCGAAGTAAGCGATCTCGACGATGTTTATACATCGGCAATTTTGCCCATTTTGAGCCCTATTTTCGGCCAATTCCAGTGTACTAGTCGACAAAAATCATAACTACGTGTATTTTGCTAGAACTCCATTTTTTCTATTGAATAAGTGCAAGAAACCACCGCTTGCTTATGGAAATTTCGTTTGTGTATGGAAGCAAAAAATCACTAACTCACGAAATTGTAATGACACGATTGCAAACAAACCATATCACGGGCAGGATTTAAACGCGCCCGTATCTGGAAAAACTCGCATGTGGATGCGCTCACAAGTGGTGATTCCACTGTGTGTGTGTAAAGGACAGTGCTGAGAAGGAAAAAAGGATGATTTCCATGGAATTACAGCATGAAATCATAGATAAAAAGTGAGGTTTGAAGGTTTTGGGTTGAGGGGGAAGCGGGTGAAGCTGGCTCACAACTCAGATGTTGGCACATAATTCAGAGCAAAAAATCGACCAAGCGATGTCTCGTAGCTCAAAAATCTGGTATGCTGGGACACTTTTAAGTCGTGGTTCCACTGTATGTTTATTTAGGAACAGAAACACATAAGTAAAGTTATCATACATACTGTAAATTACTTATGATAACCCAAAAAAAGCCAGACAAAGTGTTATCCTGTGCTTATTGATGAGTCATAAGCATGACTGTGGAAAGTAATAGCATTTCCACTTGTTCAGATGTGATGATTCTCCATCGTGTGTAAAATATGTTTGGCTGGTTGCCTCTATCACTGTCTCTCTCTCTATCTCTGTTTGTCTCTGTGCCAGAGTGCTGCTCATGAGTCAGAATCAAGAACTAAGTTCATTTAGGTACTCACATACATAAGTACAGTTTTCACACATAGTGTAAATTACGTAGGATAACCCAAAAAAGTCAAAATGCTTTACATATAGTGCTTGTAAATATACGTAAGGCACAAGGCACTGGAGTCAAGGACCCCAGTGGAAATAAAGTCACTATGTCTGACTTTCATGGGTTATCCTGGGTAATCTACACATATGCTACTATGTATGATAATTTATGTAACTATATTTATGTGTACTTGTACCTAAATAAACTTATTACTGTGGCAAGCAATACACATTTCAGCCACAGTTGTATCTTTCCAATTGTTGAGACATGATGATTCTGCAACATGTTTAATACCTGTTTCGTTAGTTTACCATATACTACTCAAATCAACTCGAATGTATCAATAAATCTTGCACAAGGGATAAACACGGAGAATATATCATAGCCAAATTTAAATCAAAAGATCTGCAAAAACCCCTCACAGTTATAAACATCTACAGAGTACCAGAGTCAAACATTTACCACTTTAGTGATAAACTAGGAAATATGATTACTGATGCACTCATGAATAAATTTAGACCACCTACTACTAACAGGAGATTTCAACATAAACATACTACACGACCATGATCCACAAGTAACCAAATTCACAAACACAATGAGCAACTTCCTGTTGCTACCAGCAATATCTAAACCAACAAGAATCACCAAAACAAGTATCTCCTTAATAGACCACATCTGGACAAACACCATATCCCCTTTAAAATCAGGCATAATCACAGACAACACTACACACCACTACCCAACCTTTCTCATAACTAATCTGGGCAAACTGCCACAAGATATTACTAAAGTAACCTTCAGACTACATAACGAGACAGCAGTTAACAACTTTATGGCAGCTACGAATGACACTGATTGGCAAAATGAGCTTGACATATATACAGATATGAATGAATGTATAAATAATTTTCTAAAAAAAACCCAAAGCCTCTATAACAAACATTGTCCCAAAAAAACTAAACAGATCACAGCAAAGAGACTGAATAATCCCTGGCTAACACCAAGCCTCCTCAAATCCATTAACCCTTTCAGGGTCCACAGGCCCTCTCTGAGACTTGTTCTCAGGATCCCCCAAATTTCAAAAAAAAAAAAAAAAAAAATTCCAATAAAAAGTTAGAGAATCTTTTCCCGATCATAATGACACCAAAAGTATGAAAAGTATGAAAAATTAAGCTCTCGCGAAGTTACCGGTCTTGACGATGTTCACGCATTGGCAATTTTGCCCACTTTGAGCCCTGTTTTTGGCCAATTCCAGTGTACTAGTCGACAAAAATCATAACTATTTTGCTAGAACTCCATTTTTTCTATCGAATGAGTACAGTGGACCCCCGCATAACGATGGCATCACATAGCGATTTTTCCGCATACCGATTACTTTTATCGCAAAATTTTTGCCGCGCATACCGATTAAAAACCCGCTTACCGATTTTCGTCCGAGACGCGTCCAATGTGCCCTCAGCCAGCCTCACATGTGCCGGCCGTCCCATTGTTTACCAGCCAGCCTCCGCGGTAACATCCAAGCATACACTCGGAATATTTCGTATTATTACAGTGTTTTCGGTGCTGTTTATGGAAAATAAGTGACCATGGGCCCCAAGAAAGCTTCTAGTGCCAACCCTGTGGTAAAAAGGGTGAGAATTAGTATGGAAATTAAGAAAGATTTTGAAGGGTTTGGGGCTAACCCTGAGAAGCCTATGCCAGTTGTGGAATCCATTGTGCCTACTTCAAAGATTAAGGAAATGTGTGCACAGTGGGTTGAACTGCAAACCTTTATAGATGAAAATCACCCTGACACAGCTGTTGCAAGCCGTGCTGGTGACTATTTCAATGACAATGTTGTGGCCCATTTTAGACAAATCGTAAAGGAACGGGAGGTACAGAGCTCTATGGACAGATTTGTTGTGCGACAGAGGTCCAGTGACTCTCAAGCTGGTCCTAGTGGCATTAAAAGAAGAAGGGAAGTAACCCCGGAAAAGGACTTGCTACCTCAAGTCGTAATGGAAGGGGATTCCCCTTCTAAACAGTAAGAAGATAATGCTCTCCCCTCCTCCCATCCCATCAATCATCACCAGATCTTCAATAAAAGTAAGTGTCATTTAATTGTGCATGCCTTTTTCAGTTTGTGTGTATTAAAATTAACATTTCATGTGGTAAAAAAAAATTTTTTTCATACTTTTGGGCGTCTTGCACGGATTAATTTGATTTCCATTATTTCTTATGGGGAAAATTCATTCGCATAACGATTATTTCGCATAACGATGAGCCCTCTTGCACGGATTAAAATCGTTAACCGGGGGTCCACTGTACAAGGAACCACCCATTTACCGATTTCAACTATCCAATACAGTGGTCAGAATTTAGCAATTTTGCCAATCTCACACAAATTTCAAAAAATGCCAATTTCCGAATTGGAGCCAGAATAAACAAGAAAGGCATTCCTGGCACTAAAATAACATTTCCTCTGTTCATCAGTCATGTCCCCATGCTCCTCTTACATTCTTTTGCTTTCCACTTTGAATTTTTATTCTCACAAAAAAATAGATTTGCTGTTATGCAGACTACTGCATTAGTGTAGAAATAGTATAAATAATATCAGCGCACTTGTGAAAGAATATTAGACTCACCTATTGACGTGTATTGGACGCATAGCATGATTTGTTTACTTTTGAACTTTGGTAAAAATCGAACATTTCTGCTACTTTGAGCTCAATTTCAAGGTACTTTTCATTGTAAAGTCAGTCAAAATCATCTCAATTTCTGTAATATGTCTTCCTATTCTATAAAATGTGACCAGGAAAACTAGAATACAACAATAAATACCATACGAAAATACAGTGCAAAGTCGCTGTTTTAATCCAAAAACACGGTCAAAGTTTTTTTTCTCATTACGCACTGTATGCTGCAGGATTTTTTATACTGTGCACACTGACCACATAGACCCATTCTTTCATATGTAGGCCTACCAGCTTTCTCTCACTAGATTTGAGGGCGCTAGAATTTAGGCATACTAATACAAGCTGTGCTGGTGACTATTACACTGACAATGTTGTGAACCACTTTAGGAAAGTCATAAAGGAACGAGAGGTACAGGTCTCTATGGACAGATATGTTGTGCAACAGAAGTCCAGTGACTCTCAAGCTGGTCCTAGTGGTATTAAAAGAAGAAGGGAAGTAACCATGGAGAAGGACTTGCTACCTCAAGTCCTAATGGAAGGGGGTTCCCCTTCTAAAGAGTAACAACTTTGACACTCTCCCCTCCTCCCATCCCATCAATCATCACCAGATCTTCATTAAAGGTAAGTGTCAATTATTCTATTGTTATTATTCTATTGTTATTGTTGTTATTGTAATTATTCTATTGCATTAAACTTAATATTTCATGTGGTAAAATATTTTTTTTTCATACTTCTGGGTGTCTTGCACGGATTAATTTGATTTCCATTATTTCTTATGGGGAAAATTAATTCGACTTTCGATATTTTTGACATTCGATAGCTCTCATGAACGGATTAGTATTGAATGTCGAGGGTCCACTGTACGTCATGGACACTGGTGCATAAGCCGTACTAGTACGGTTGAAACCCTGAAAGGGTTAACACAAAGCACAAATATAAAAAACAGTACAGAATGGGTCAGATAACTAGAGAACAGCCTAAACGTTACTCGTCAGCTCTTACCAGTCTGATAAGAAGATCAAAAAAATTGTATTATGAAAATAGATTACATAACATCAAAGGTGATATGAAAAAAAACCTGGAAAACTCTATCTGAAATTCTTCGTACTAAAAAGTTATCCAAAAACAAAACAACTAAACTAACAAAATCAGATGACCCCATACTCACACCAACTGAAACAGCAAACAGACTCAATGTTTTCTTCTCCACCATAGGGAAAAATCTAGCAAACAAAATACCAAGTGCAAACACCCGTCCATCAGACTACCTCATAGGTACCTACCCAAATACCCTATTCCTAGCTCCAACCAACCCAATAGAAGTTATTCTAATCATAAACACCCTTAAAAACAAGGCAGGAGACATAAAAAACTTGCCTGCTTTTATGTACAAAAAAGCTTCTCAAGTATTATCATCAATTATTGCAACACTCTTTAACAAATCCATTGAATCATCTACCTTCCCAACAATCCTCAAAATAGCGAGGGTCACTCCGAACCACAAAGGAGGTGACTAAGCAGACTTGAATAACTATAGACCAATATCTAACTTACCACTGCTCTCTAAAATCTTTGAAAAATTAATTCATAGATGGATCTATTCCTACCACATCTCACACAACATATTAAACCCTTGTCAAAATTGGATTCAGGAATAATAAAAGCACAAATGATGCTATCGTACACATGCTAGAACTAATATATACCGCACTCGAAAAGAATGAAGTCCCGCTCGGCATTTTCATTGATTTATGTAAAGCTTTTGTTACAGTCGACCGTGAACTGCTGTACTCCAAACTAACGCACTATGGTATCAGAGGCCATTCTCTCAACTACCTAAAACCATACCTTAGTAACAGAACTCAATATGTGTATACAAATGATGCAAATTCTTCCACCCAACCAATCACAGTAGGAGTCCCACAAGGAAGTGTCCTTGGACCACTCCTCTTTCTCATCTACATCAATGATCTACTGAATGCATCACAGCTACTCAAACCCATATTATTTGCAGATGACACTACATATGTCTTTTCCCACCCAAACACAGTCATACAAGCAAACACAGTCAATGCCGAATTGCAGAAAATATTAGCTTGGATGATGACTAATAAACTTACCCTGAACACTGATAAAGCCTATTTCATTCAGTTTGGAAACAAAGCTGCAAATGATCCAATTAACATAACACTAAATGGATCATCAGTCACAAGACTTGCAGAGGGAAAATTCCTAGGTATCTACCTTCACAGTAGCCTAAGTTCTAGACACATATATAACAAATCACCAAGAAAATCTCCAAGACTGTAGGCATACTATCAAAGATAAGGTACTACATTCCACAATCAGCTCTCCTAGCACTGTACCACTCACTCATATACCCTTATCTTACATATGGAATTTGTGCATGGAAATCAACAACATCCAATCACCTAAGACCTCTAATAACCCAGCAAAAGGCAGCAGTAAGAATGATAACAAATTCCCACTCCCGCCAGCATACTTCACCAATTTTCAAAAGTCTGAATCTGCTCACCATTAAGAACATCCATACTTATTCATGTGCCTACTACATACACAGAACAATGCACACAAATATAAACCCTCCACTTAAACTTCTCCTCACCAACCTTAACAGGAAACATGACCATAACACAAGACACAGATCTCTTTTTGATGTACCACGTGTCCATATCACACTATGTAAAAACTCTGTGCACATAAAGGGCCCCAAAATATGCAATTCATTACCATCAGATATTAAAGTAACCCGGTCTGAAAATCAATTTAAGACTCTTCACAAAAACCACTTAATCACCCTAGACTAAATGCTAAATACTCAGTACACATATACTCACTCATGTATTCCCGCATCATAATTTCAACAATTACCTTGAACCTTTTATCCATTGTTGACAGGAATATAATTGAATCATTGTTTTCACTAAAAGCATTTTTTGAAATTAGATTCACTTATAATTAATAATCTACTTTACACCTATGAAATAAGTACTATCCTACTGCACAACTATGATACAATCCATAGTATTAATTAGTCTGTAAGCTTATAATATAAAGTCAGCTCATAATGCCTAGACATAATAGAGGCACTCTTTGCATTGCAATCCACTATTGTAAACACAAAAAATCTCAATGTAAATAAATAAATAAATAAATAAATAAATAAATAAATCTTTGGTCCGTACTAACGTGTGTCATAAGAGTCTCAAATATGTGTTTGTGATTAACTTAGTTGATTCCTGAAGACCAGTCAGTACATGCAGTGTTTACATATGCTGCTATGTACCATAATTTAACTGTATTGATGTCTATGTTTTCATGAATAAACTGACTGACTAACTGGCTGTACTGACTTGACTTACTGACTATACTGACTGGCTGTACTGACTTGACTTACTGACTGTACTGACTTGACTTACTCAACTACTGATTTGACTGATTAACTTACTAAATTGACTGACTGGCTGTACTGACTTGGCTTACTGACTCGACTCACTCACTTACCGACTGGACTCACTGACCTACTGACATGACTTGACTTACTGGACTGACTAATTTGACTGACTGATTTACTGACTGACTCTACTGAATGACTTACTTGATTGACTCACTGAGTTGACTTGATTGACTTTACTAACTTGACTGATGACTGGACTGACTGTACCGACTTCAGTGACCTACTGACTTGACTGACTGTACTGTCTTGACTGACCTTGTGTCTTGACTGACTGTACTGACCTACTGACTTGACTCACTTATTGGCTGACTTGACTACCATACAGAACCACTGGCTCAGCCAGCAGTTTTAAAACAACAGTTAAAAAACAACTTATCTCCTCAACCAATCCCAGCTCATCTTAAAAACATTTGTAAAATCTACACATGTATTTGCTCAATATCACAAACATAGGTAAAACTTTATAATCAATATATAACTTACTCTCAATATCTGTATTCATCTCAGATGTTAATCACTCCATTGTGTCCACCTAAAGTTAATAATCAAAATTGTAATTCTTCTCAACAAAACTTATTAAAGCCATATAGCACAACTTAATAGAATATTAAATTCTCTCATATTCACTACAACTCACCTAATGACCATATGTACTGTTATTGTCTTATTAATCGTAAGTTAGTTCGAAGTTTGCTCAAAATGTTTTGCATATAAAGGGGCTTTTGGTATGTACACCCAACTATTATATTCCTTTGAACAACATGTATCATGTTGAAATAATAATAATAATTTATTATTATTATTATTATTATTATTATTATTATTATTATTATTATTATTATTATTATTATTATTATTATTATTATCCACTTCAGCACATTAGGGACACAGCCTCTCCACTCCCTATACAAACACCAACAACACCAATTTAAAGTAAGAAATGTTATTTCTGTTGCATTTATTTATTTATTTATTTATTTATTTATTTACAATTTGAGCACACATACAGAGGTACAAAAAAATACAGATAAGAGCAGCATGCCAAAGCCACTTATACTATGCATAGCATTACGGGCTGGCTTAAAATTAACTTAAGATTAACTAAGCAATGATGAAATCAGTGATAAAACATTAATGTAAACAGATTACTATAAAGCACAAGTGAGTATTACAAGGACAGGTCATATGGTTGCATGCATTGTTGTACATTCAGTAGAATGGAGTATTCTGTTAGGTAGTGTATTTAAAAAATAATAAAGTTAGATTGGGTTTTAGGTTTAACATTTATGTGATATAATTGTGAGAAACATTTAAGATATACAATTTATAAGGTTCAGTTATTCAGTATTTATTTGGTTTTGGGTGAGTAAGTGATCTTTGAGAAGAGACTTGAATTTATAAACAGGTAGTGTTTCTTTTATATTTACAGGTAATGAATTCCAGATTTTAGGGCCTTTTATGTGCATTGAGTTTTTGCATAGCGTGAGATGGACACGAGGAACATCAAAGAGTGATCTGTGCCTTGTGTTATGGTCATGTGTTCTGTTGAGGTTGGCAAGGAGATGTTTGAGGGGAGGGTTAATATCAGAGTTAAGTGTTCTATGTATGTAATAGGTGCAGTAATAAGTATGGATGTTTTGTATGGTGAGTAGGTTGAGTGTATTGAATATTGGTGGAGTGTGCTGCCTGTAGTGAGAATTTGTTATCATTCTAACTGCAGCCTTTTGTTGGGTAATTAGTGGTCTGAGATGGTTACTTGTTGTTGAGCCCCATGCACAAATTCCATAGGTGAGATAGGGGTAAATAAGAGAGTGATATAGGGCCAGGAGGGCTGACTGTGGAGCATAGTACCGTATCTTCGATAGTATGCCTACAGTCTTGGAAATTTTCTTAGAAATTTGTTGTACATGTGTATGAAATTTGAGTCTATTATCAAGGTGGATTCCTAAGAATTTCCCCTCTGTTAGCTTTGTGATAGGTGATCCGTTTATCATTATGTTAAGAGGGACATCTGTAGCTCTGTTACCAAACTGAATGAAGTAGGTTTTGTCAATGTTTAGTGTAAGTTTGTTAGTCCTCATCCAGGTAGATATTTTCTGTAATTCGGTATTTACAGTATTGGCTAGCGTGACTGGGCTCGGGTGGGAGAAGACGTATGTAGTGTCATCTGCAAATAGTGTGGGTTTGAGTAATTGCGAAGCATTTGGTAGGTCATTTATGTATAGGAGAAAGAGAAGAGGGCCAAGGACACTTCTCTGTGGGACACCAACTGTAATTGGTTGTGCAGAAGAGTTTGCCCCATTTGCGTACACATATTGGCTTCTGTTGCTGAGGTATGACTTGAGGTAGTTGAGGGAGTGCCCTCTTATACCATAGTGTGACAATTTTACGTGGAGCAAGTCATGGTCAACTGTATCAAAAGCTTTACGTAAGTCAATGAAGATCCCCAGTGGGACTTCTTTTTTCTCTATTGCAGTGTATATATGTTCTAGCATGTGTATAATAGCATCATTAGTATTTTTATTAGGCCTGAATCCAAATTGGCAGGGGTTGAGTATGTTTTGGGAGATAAGGTAGGAGTAGATTCGTTTATGAATTAATTTTTCGAAGATTTTTGAGAGAGGGTGTAAGTTGGATATTGGCCTATAGTTATTCAACTCTGTTTGGTCTCCTCCTTTGTGGATCGGGGTGACCCTTGCTATTTTGAGTACTGTAGGGAAGGTGGAGGATTCAATGGATTTGTTAAAGAGTGTTGCAATGATTGGTGATAGCACTTGTGACACTTTTTTGTATATAAAGGGTGGTAAGGTATTTAAATCTCCTGCCTTGTTTTTTAGTGTGTTGATAATAAGGGAGACTTCGTATGGGTTAATCGGAGCTAGGAACAGTGTGTTCGGGTAGTTGCCGGTGAGGTAGTCATTTGGTGGGGTATCTGAGCTTGGGATTTTATTGGCAAGGTTTTGTCCTATAGTGGAGAAGAAATCATTGAGTCTGTTCGCTGTTTCTGTTGGTGGGAGTTGGGGTTCATCTGATTTTGCTAATTTTATTTCGCTATTTCGTGATATTTTTTGTTCCCAGAATTTCTGATAGGGTTTTCCAGGTCTTTTTTATATCACCTCGTAAGTTGGATAATCTGTTCTCATAATACAATTTTTTTGCCCTTCTTATCAGGCTGGTTAGGATTGACGAGTAACGTTTTGTTTGGTCTCTGGTTATGTGACCCATTCTGTACTGTTTTTCATATTGGTGTTTTGTATTTATGGATTTGAGAATGCTGGGTGTTAGCCAGGGACTGTTCAGTCTCTTAGCTGTCATCTGTTTAGTTTTTTTAGGGCAGTGCTTGTTATAGAGGTATTGGGTCTTTTTTAGAAAATTATTAATTATTTATAGTCTTAAGCAATATAAAAACATAGTACTTAATGACAATGAACAACAATTTACATTATCATATTTATTTTTGTAAGATTTCTAGATTTACAAAAAATTCTTTGGCTTTTTTGAGGTCCCCGGGAGTGTAACACTATTTTTGAGGTCCCTGGGAGTGTAACACTATTTTTGAGGTCCCTGGGAGTGTAACACTATTTTTGAGGTCCCTGGGAGTGTAACACTATTTTTGAGGTCCCCGGGAGTGTAACACTATTTTTGAGGTCCCCGGGAGTGTAACACTATTTTTGAGGTCCCTGGGAGTGTAACACTATTTTTGAGGTCCCCGGGAGTGTAACACTATTTTTGAGGTCCCCGGGAGTGTAACACTATTTTTGAGGTCCCTGGGAGTGTAACACTATTTTTGAGGTCCCCAGGAGTGTAACACTATTTTTGAGGTCCCCGGGAGTGTAACACTATTTTTGAGGTCCCCGGGAGTGTAACACTATTTTTGAGGTCCCCGGGAGTGTAACACTATTTTTGAGGTCCCTGGGAGTGTAACACTATTTTTGAGGTCCCCGGGAGTGTAACCCTATTTTTGAGGTCCCCGGGAGTGTAACCCTATTTTTGAGGTCCCTGGGAGTGTAACACTATTTTTGAGGTCCCTGGGAGTGTAACACTATTTTTGAGGTCCCTGGGAGTGTAACACTATTTTTGAGGTCCCCGGGAGTGTAACACTATTTTTGAGGTCCCCGGGAGTGTAACACTATTTTTGAGGTCCCTGGGAGTGTAACACTATTTTTGAGGTCCCCGGGAGTGTAACACTATTTTTGAGGTCCCCGGGAGTGTAACACTATTTTAGAGGTCCCTGGGAGTGTAACACTATTTTTGAGGTCCCCGGGAGTGTAACACTATTTTTGAGGTCCCCGGGAGTGTAACACTATTTTTGAGGTCCCTTGGAGTGTAACACTATTTTTGAGGTCCCCGGGAGTGTAACACTATTTTTGAGGTCCCCGGGAGTGTAACACTATTTTTGAGGTCCCCGGGAGTGTAACACTATTTTTGAGGTCCCCGGGAGTGTAACACTATTTTTGAGGTCCCCGGGAGTGTAACACTATTTTTGAGGTCCCCGGGAGTGTAACCCTATTTTTGAGGTCCCTGGGAGTGTAACCCTATTTTTGAGGTCCCCGGGAGTGTAACACTATTTTTGAGGTCCCCGGGAGTGTAACACTATTTTTGAGGGCCCCGGGAGTGTAACACTATTTTTGAGGGCCCCGGGAGTGTAACACTATTTTTGAGGGCCCCGGGAGTGTAACCCTATTTTTGAGGGCCCCGGGAGTTTAACCCTATTTTTGAGGGCCCCGGGAGTGTAACACTATTTTTGAGGGCCCCGGGAGTGTAACCCTATTTTTGAGGGCCCCGGGAGTGTAACCCTATTTTTGAGGTCCCTGGGAGTGTAACCCTATTTTTGAGGTCCCCGGGAGTGTAACACTATTTTTGAGGTCCCCGGGAGTGTAACACTATTTTTGAGGTCCCTGGGAGTGTAACACTATTTTTGAGGTCCCCGGGAGTGTAACACTATTTTTGAGGGCCCCGGGAGTGTAACACTATTTTTGAGGGCCCCGGGAGTGTAACCCTATTTTTGAGGGCCCCGGGAGTGTAACCCTATTTTTGAGGGCCCCGGGAGTGTAACCCTATTTTTGAGGGCCCCGGGAGTGTAACACTATTTTTGAGGGCCCCGGGAGTGTAACCCTATTTTTGAGGGCCCGGGAGTGGAACCCGATTTTTGAGGTCCCTGGGAGTGTAACCCTATTTTTGAGGTCCCCGGGAGTGTAACACTATTTTTGAGGGCCCCGGGAGTGTAACACTATTTTTGAGGGCCCCGGGAGTGTAACCCTATTTTTGAGGGCCCCGGGAGTGTAACCCTATTTTTGAGGGCCCCGGGAGTGTAACCCTATTTTTGAGGGCCCCAGGAGTGTAACACTATTTTTGAGGGCCCCGGGAGTGTAACCCTTATTTTTGAGGGCCCCAGGAGTGTAACCCTATTTTTGAGGTCCCCGGGAGTGTAACCCTATTTTTGAGGGCCCTGGGAGTGTAACACTATTTTTGAGGGCCCTGGGAGTGTAACCCTAGTTTTGAGGGCCCCGGGAGTGTAACCCTATGTTTGAGGTCCCCGGGAGTGTAACCCTATTTTTGAGGGCCCCGGGAGTGTAACACTATTTTTGAGGGCCCCGGGAGTGTAACACTATTTTTGAGGGCCCCGGGAGTGTAACACTATTTTTGAGGGCCCCGGGAGTGTAACACTATTTTTGAGGGCCCCGGGAGTGTAACACTATTTTTGAGGTCCCCGGGAGTGTAACACTATTTTTGAGGGCCCTGGGAGTGTAACACTATTTTTGAGGGCCCCGGGAGTGTAACACTATTTTTGAGGTCCCTGGGAGTGTAACACTATTTTTCCTAAAAATCCTTCAGTTCCTTTAACACAGATTCGTCTTACACTGCATTTTCAGGAATGTAACTACCATGGTAATTAATGATCTACTGTACAGTGGACCCCCGCATACCGATGGCATCACATAACGATTAATCCGCATACCGCTTGCTTTAATCGCAAAAATTTTGCCTCGCATACCGCTTAAAAACCCGCTCACCGATGTTCGTCCGAGACGCGTCCAATGTGCGCCCTCAGCCAGCCTCACATGTGCCGCCGGTGGCATTGTTTACCAGCCAGCCTCCGCGGTAACATCCAAGCATACAATCGGAATATTTCGTATTATTACAGTGTTTTCGGTGCTTTTTCTGGAAAATAAGTGACCATGGGCCCCAAGAAAGCTTCTAGTGCCAACCCTACAGCAATAAGGGTGAGAATTCCAATAGAGATGAAGAAAGAGATCATTGATAAGTATGAAAGTGGAGTGCGTATCGCCGATCTGGCCAGGTTGTACAAGAAACCCCAATCAACCATCGCTACTATTGGTGGTACAGCTGCTGCTGCTGCACTGTCAGCTGCTGCTGCTGCTGTAGCATCATCTGCTGCTGCTGTAGCATCGTCTGCTGCTGCTGTAGCATCGTCTGCTGCTGCTGTAGCATCGTCTGCTGCTGCTGTAGCATTGTCTGCTGCTGCTGTAGCATCGTCTACTGCTGCTGTAGTACTGTCAGCTGCTGCTGCTGCTGTAGCATCGTCTGCTGCTGCTGTAGCATCGTCTGCTGCTGCTGTAGCACTGTTGTTGGTGTGGCTTATTGAGAATATACCAAGAAACAATTAACCCCAGAGGATTTTCCACCCAGGATAACCCAAAAAAGTCAGTGTCATCGAAGACTGTCTAACTTATTTCTATTGGGGTCCTTAATCTTGTCTCCCAGGATGCAACCCACACCAGTCGACTAACACCCAGGTGAACAGGGAAAAATGCCTGGAACTAGTGCTCATATTGGTGAATTTAAAGCCAGCAAAGGTTGGTTTGAGAGATTTAAGAATCGTAGTGACATACACAGTGTGATAAGGCATGTTCTGGAAGAAAATACCAAACAGGACCTACAGTACTCAGGAGGAAAAGGCACTCCCAGGACACAGTGTCTCATCAGTCATTGCTGCATCTTCAATAAAGGTAAGTGTCATTTATTCTTCATTTAGTAGACTAGTACATGCACAATATATACTGTGCATGTACTACTCTACTATTGTGCATGTATCCTTCTCTTTGTGTGTAGGAAAATGTATATTTCACGTGGTAAAAAAATTTTTTTCATACTTTTGGGTGTCTTGCACGGATTAATTTGATTTCCATTATTTCTTATGGGGAAAATTCATTCGCATACCGATTATTTCGCATAACAATGACCCTTCTTGCACGGATTAAAATCGGTATGCGGGGGTCCACTGTATTACAGTTTTTTGTCAATGTAATTTATATAGAGCATCAGAAATTGAATATTACTTCCTGAAAAAGCCTTCATAATGCAGTGGTACCTCATGATACGAACAGCTCAAAACTCAAACAATTATATAAGTGTATTTATGTAAGTGCTTTTGTAAATGGGGCGTCTGAAATGGATTAATCTAATTTACATTATTCCTTATGGGAACAAATTCGAACAGCCTTCTGGAACAAAATAAATTCGTATCCTGAGGTACAACTGTACCTGCTATTCAATTCTGCATGTACTCTACCAATCGTATTTGCAAAAAAATCACACCACGGACAGGTCCCTCATTACATGGACTTAAGTAGTGTACAGGTACTCCTCACTTAATGACCTAGCTGTTTAACAACCGCTCAGAGTTACAACCTGCTCTCCGACCAGTGTACAGCCTCTCCTCACTTAACGACGGAGTTTCACTCCTAAGACCATGTCGATAAACGAATTCATCGCTAAGTAAGGAGCATACTGTAATGGTAGTGGGTTTGTATTAACCATCTTTGATATTGTTTTAATGTAACCTTTGCACCATTTATAACATTTTTAGTATATTTTTAAATGTTTATACAGCAGTGTACTCTATATTGTAATAAACAGACTTGAGGAAATCAGTTCTAATATACATTATTTAGGTATGTATACTGGTCAGAGAGTCCATCGTAAGTCCGAGTCGTAGGTAAATGAGGATAGGCTGTACAGTAAGTGAATTTTACTTTTTTATTGCCTTTTAATGCCTAGTTCTATTTTTAAAACACTGAATTAAAAATGTTTTAAGTGCTGCAAAGGTGACACTAAAACAATATTTAAAGACTGTTGACACAGAGCATGTTCGAAATATCAGAAAGAGGCGGCTCCTCGCTTAACAACCAATTCACTTACCGACCCCATAGTGCTCATCAGCTTTAAAAGACCCCACAATGTTCATCAGCTTTAAAAGACCCCATAATGTTCATCAGCTTTATAAGACCCCATAATGTTCATCAGCTTTATAAGACCCCATAATGTTCATCAGCTTTAAAAGACCCCACAATGTTCATCAGCTTTAAAAGACCCCATAATGTTCATCAGCTTTAAAAGACCCCATAATGTTCATCAGCTTTAAAAGACCCCATAATGTTCATCAGCTTTATAAGACCCAATAATGTTCATCAGCTTTAAAAGACCCCATAATATTCATCAGCTTTATAAGACCCCATAATATTCATCAGCTTTAAAAGACCCCATAATGTTCATCAGCTTTATAAGACCCAATAATGTTCATCAGCTTTATAAGACCCCATAATATTCATCAGCTTTATAAGACCCCATAATATTCATCAGCTTTATAAGACCCCATAATGTTCATCAGCATTATAAGACCCCATAATATTCATCAGCTTTATAAGACCTCATAATGTTCATCAGCTTTATAAGACCACATAATGTTCATCAGCTTTAAAAGACCCCATAATGTTCATCAGCTTTATAAGACCCCATAATGTTCATCAGCTTTAAAAGACCCCACAATGTTCATCAGCTTTAAAAGACCCCATAATGTTCATCAGCTTTAAAAGACCCCATAATGTTCATCAGCTTTAAAAGACCCCATAATGTTCATCAGCTTTATAAGACCCAATAATGTTCATCAGCTTTAAAAGACCCCATAATATTCATCAGCTTTATAAGACCCCATAATATTCATCAGCTTTAAAAGACCCCATAATGTTCATCAACTTTATAAGACCCAATAATGTTCATCAGCTTTATAAGACCCCATAATATTCATCAGCTTTATAAGACCCCATAATATTCATCAGCTTTATAAGACCCCATAATGTTCATCAGCTTTATAAGACCCCATAATATTCATCAGCTTTATAAGACCCCATAATGTTCATCAGCTTTATAAGACCCCATAATGTTCATCAGCTTTAAAAGACCCCATAATATTCATCAGCTTTATAAGACCCCATAATGTTCATGAGCTTTAAAAGACCCCATAATATTCATCAGCTTTATAAGACCCCATAATGTTCATCAGCTTTATAAGACCCCATAATGTTCATCAGCTTTAAAAGACCCCATAATGTTCATCAGCTTTATAAGACCCCATAATATTCATCAGCTTTATAAGACCCCATAATGTTAAATTTAGTACAAAAAAAGCTTTCGGTTGACCATGTTGACACAGTAAGCTACCGAGCAGAGCTGAGAAAGCTTCCCAGCAGAGCAGAGAAAGCTTCCCAGCAGAGCTGAGAAAGCTTCCCAGCAGAGCTGAGAAAGCTTCCCAGCAGAGCTGAGAAAGCTTACTTCCAAGACTGGCTACAAGAATGTGAGTGTGAGGTGACTAACACCCAGGTACCTACTTACTGCTAGGTGAACAGTGACAGCAGGTGTAAGGTAACTAACACCCAGGTACCTACTTACTGCTAGGTGAACAGTTACAGCTGGTGTAAGGTAACTAAAACCCAGATACCTACTTACTGCTGGATGAACAGTGACAGCATGTGTAAGGTAACTAACACCCAGATACCTACTTACTGCTGGATGAACAATGACAGCAGGTGTAAGGTAACTAACACCCAGATACCTACTTACTGCTGGGTAAACAGTTACAGCTGGTGTAAGGTAACTAACACCCAGGTACCTACTTACTGCTAGCTGAACAGTGGCAGGAGGTATAAGGTAACTAACACCCAGGTACCTAATTACTGCTTGATGAACAGTGACAGCAGGTGTAAGGCAACTAACACCAAGATACCTACTTACTGCTAGGTGAAGTGACAGCAGATGTGAGGTAACTAACACCCAGGTACCTACTTACTGCTAGATGAACAGTTACAGCTGGTGTAAGGTAACTAACAACCAGGTACCTACTTACTGCTAGGTGAAGTGGCAGCAGGTATTAATCTGTTCTAGGCATAAGTTGGGGTCTGTGTTGCTTAGTATATCTTCCCAGCTTATATCGGTTAGGACTTGGTTTACTTGGTCCCACTTTATGTTTTTGTTATTGAAGTTGAATTTGGTGAATGCTCCCTCGTGACTAATCTCATTATGTCGGTCTGGGGCTCCGCGCATACATGACTGAACCTCAATTATGTTGTGATCTGAGTATATTGTTTTTGATATGGTGACATTTCTTATCAGATCATCATTGTTAGTGAAGATGAGGTCTAGTGTATTCTCCAGTCTAGTAGGCTCTATTATTTGCTGGTTTAAATTGAATTTTGTGCAGAGATTTAAAAGCTCGCGTGAGTGTGAGTTTTCATCAGAGCTGCCTCCTGGTGTTATTACTGCAACAATATTATTTGCTATATTCCTCCATTTTAGGTGCCTTAAGTTGAAATCCCCCAGGAGCAAGATGTTGGGTGCAGGAGCTGGAAGGTTTTTCAGACAGTGGTCAATTTTTAACAGCTGTTCCTGGAATTGCTGGGATGTTGCATCCGGAGGCTTGTAGACTACCACAATGACTAGGTTTTGGTTCTCGACCTTTACTGCTAAAACTTCCACTACATCATTTGAGGCATTTAGCAGTTCTGTGCAAACAAGTGACTCTGCAATGTACAGGCCACCCCCCCCCCCCCCCCGTTTGCCTGTTTACTCTGTCACATCTGTATAGGTTGTAACCTGGGATCCATATTTCGTTGTCCAAGTGATCCTTTATGTGGGTCTCAGTGAAAGCCGTGAACATTGCCTTTGCCTCTGCAAGCAGTCCACGGATGAAAGGTATTTTGTTGTTTGTTGCTGGCTTTAGACCCTGTATATTTGCAAAGAAGAATGTTATCGGACTGGTGGTATTGTTGGTTCCTGGGGAGGATTTTTTTTCCGGCATTAGTATCTGTATCTGTTGGTTTGGAGTGGAGGCCATCGACTGTGGTTCCACTCCAGGAATGACTGGATTTGGTGTACGATTTCTGCCATTTCCTGCCAGCTTTTTTTCCTTCCTGGCACTAAAAAACCTCTCCCTCTTGAGTGGCTGTGGCTACCCAGGTTTTCCCATGGCCTGGATGTTTTGTATCTTTTTTGTCCCCTTTAGATGGTATGCCTGGCAATTTAAGTTATAGCACAGTCTTTCCTGTACTGAAGAGGTACACAGTTCAGGGTGAAAAAGCTTACAGGAAGGGAGTTTGCATTTTCCTGTTGTCATATGGGCATGGCATTTTCTAGGGTGGTTATAGTTGCACGTCCCATCTGTTTTTCCAGATTTCCCATGCCAGCAGATACCGAGTGCATAGTATGTGCACAGGCTTGGTTTCCGTTTGCCTTGGGTTTCTGTGACTGTATTCCCTGTTGGTGCATGTTTCCCTGTCTTACTTCTATCCTCCCTAGCACCAACAATGGAGCTCCCACCAGTTGTTTTTGGTAATATATCCTCACTATTGCTAGTGGAGTCCTCTTGTTTGCTATTTCCTGCGGTATTTCTAGTTTGCAATATTGGTTTTATCTTATCTTTGACTACACTTGTTTCCCTACTATGGCTCCTGTCCCCTATGAGGTCATTTATATGTATTCCTTCCTGCGTATAATTCCCGACTACCTGGACAAAATCTCCACCTTCACCATTACTGTCTCCCAGGACAGCATCTCCAGCTTCCCCATTACTGTCTCCCAGGACAGCATCTCCAGCTTCACCATTACTGTCTCCCAGGACACCTCCAGCTTCACCATTACTGTCTCCCAGGACAGCACCTTCAGCTTCACCATTACTGTCTCCCAGGACAGCACTATCAGCCCCCCATTTACTGACTACCAGGACATCATCTCCAGCCTTACAGTTTCTGACTACATGGCCAGTATCAAGGGCAGTACCATTCAGCCCAGACTTTTTATGTTCCCATCTGTTGTAGAAAGCTTCCAGGTTTTCTATGAAAGCAGCTTTGATGTTGACCTCTTTTAATACCCTTGTGATTTTAGTCCATAGATTTATCTCATTTGGGCATACCCATAAACACTTCCCTGTTTTAATACTGCTTGTAGCTAGTTCTTGGATATCTGCACAAGAGGCGTGACACCAATTTCCACAAAAATGACAATTTATGCATGTGGAAGCCTGTTTGTTTGACTGACCACAGACTACACACAGCTTCATAATGATTTGAATGGTTGATTTACTGCAATTCTACTAGCAACCTCTTGAATATTCTATTAATAACCTGCTAGGTAGTGCACGACGAAACCGTTTGAAACCAGTCCAGGGTTCGGACCAGTCAAGGGTTCGGACCAGTCAAGGGTTCGGACCAGTCAAGGGTTCAGATCAGTCTATCTGATCTGATCAGTGGGTCATTTATTTAAACCATACTGGTCGGTGATTTGAGCTAACACATGAAGGATCTACTGGAAATTATCTACCCGAGTAATATGTGATTTGATTGATACAAAAGTATAACTTGCGTGTTGAAGAGCCGGTGACTGCTGGCACTCCTACAATGACGAACGGTCGACCTCCACCCTTGTTTATCAATCGCTGTATCTAGCTTTTCTATTTTTTTTTTCCGTCTCCACCACAATAAATGCTATATTATCACTATA
>NW_027197521.1:0-35000 GCF_038502225.1 Cherax quadricarinatus
TATAAAGGCAAAGGGGACAAAAGAGAGTGCAAAAATTATAGGGGGATAAGTCTGTTGAGTATACCTGGTAAAGTGTATGGTAGAGTTATTATTGAAAGAATTAAGAGTAAGACGGAGAATAGGATAGCAGATGAACAAGGAGGCTTTAGGAAAGGTAGGGGGTGTGTGGACCAGGTGTTTACAGTGAAACATATAAGTGAACAGTATTTAGATAAGGCTAAAGAGGTCTTTGTGGCATTTATGGATTTGGAAAAGGCGTATGACAGGGTGGATAGGGGGGGCAATGTGGCAGATGTTGCAGGTGTATGGTGTAGGAGGTAGGTTACTGAAAGCAGTGAAGAGTTTTTACGAGGATAGTGAGGCTCAAGTTAGAGTATGTAGGAAAGAGGGAAATTATTTCCCAGTAAAAGTAGGCCTTAGACAAGGATGTGTGATGTCACCGTGGTTGTTTAATATATTTATAGATGGGGTTGTAAGAGAAGTAAATGCGAGGGTCTTGGCAAGAGGCGTGGAGTTAAAAGATAAAGAATCACACATAAAGTGGGAGTTGTCACAGTTGCTCTTTGCTGATGACACTGTGCTCTTGGGAGATTCTGAAGAGAAGTTGCAGAGATTGGTGGATGAATTTGGTAGGGTGTGCAAAAGAAGAAAATTAAAAGTGAATACAGGAAAGAGTAAGGTTATGAGGATAACAAAAAGATTAGGTGATGAAAGATTGGATATCAGATTGGAGGGAGAGAGTATGGAGGAGGTGAATGTATTCAGATATTTGGGAGTGGACGTGTCAGCGGATGGGTCTATGAAAGATGAAGTGAATCATAGAATTGATGAGGGGAAAAGGGTGAGTGGTGCACTTAGGAGTCTGTGGAGACAAAGAACTTTGTCCTTGGAGGCAAAGAGGGGAATGTATGAGAGTATAGTTTTACCAACGCTCTTATATGGGTGTGAAGCATGGGTGATGAATGTTGCAGCGAGGAGAAGGCTGGAGGCAGTGGAGATGTCATGTCTGAGGGCAATGTGTGGTGTGAATATAATGCAGAGAATTCGTAGTTTGGAAGTTAGGAGGAGGTGCGGGATTACCAAAACTGTTGTCCAGAGGGCTGAGGAAGGGTTGTTGAGGTGGTTCGGACATGTAGAGAGAATGGAGCGAAACAGAATGACTTCAAGAGTGTATCAGTCTGTAGTGGAAGGAAGGCGGGGTAGGGGTCGGCCTAGGAAAGGTTGGAGGGAGGGGGTAAAGGAGGTTTTGTGTGCGAGGGGCTTGGACTTCCAGCAGGCATGCGTGAGCGTGTTTGATAGGAGTGAATGGAGACAAATGGTTTTTAATACTTGACGTGCTGTTGGAGTGTGAGCAAAGTAACATTTATGAAGGGGTTCAGGGAAACCGGCAGGCCGGACTTGAGTCCTGGAGATGGGAAGTACAGTGCCTGCACTCTGAAGGAGGGGTGTTAATGTTGCAGTTTAAAAACTGTAGTGTAAAGCACCCTTCTGGCAAGACAGTGATGGAGTGAATGATGGTGAAAGTTTTTCTTTTTCGGGCCACCCTGCCTTGGTGGGAATCGGCCAGTGTGATAATAAAAAAACTTCCTATCTCCAGGAGTCAAGTCCGGCCTGCCGGTTCCCTGAATCCCTTCATAAATATTATCCTGCTCACACTCCAACAGCCTGTCAAGTCCTAAAAACCAATTGCCTTCATTCGCTCCTATCTCACGCATACTTGCTGGAAATCCAAGCCCCTTGCACACAAAACCTTCTTTACCCCCTCCCTCTAACCTTTCCTAGGCCGACCTCTACCCTGCCTTCCCTCCAATGCAGATTTATACACTCTCGAAGTCATTCTATTTTGTTCCATTCTCTCTACATGTCCGAACCACCTCAACACCCCCTCCTCGGCTCTCTGGATAACAGTTTTGGTAATCTCGCACCTCCTTTTAATTTCCAAACTACGAATTCTCTGCATTATATTCATGCTGCACATTGCCCTCAGACACATCTCCATTGCCTCCAGGCTTCTCCTTGTTACAACATTCATCACCCATGCTTCACACCCATATAAGAGCGTTGGTATAACTATACTCTCATACATTCCCCTCTTTGCTTCCATGGACGAAGTATTTTGTCTCCATAGACTCCTCAGTGCACTATGCACATTTTTCCCCTCGTCAATTCTATGATTCACCTCATCTTTCATAGACCCATCCGCTGACACGTCCACTCCTAAATATCTGAATACATTCACCTCCTCCATAATCTTTCCCTCCAATCTGATATGCAATCTTTTGTTACCTATTTTTTTTGTTATCCTCATCACCTTACTCTTTCCTATATTAATTTTTAATTTTCTTCTTTTACATACCCTACCAAACTCATCCACCAACCTCTGCAACTTCTCTACAGAATCTCCCAAAATCACAGTGTCATCAGCAAAGAGCAACTGTGACAACTCCCACTTTGTGTTAGATTCCTTTTCTTTTAACCACACACATCTTGTCAAGACCCTGGCATTCACTTCTCTTACAACCCCATCTATAAATATATTGACCAACCACGGTGACATAACATATCCTTGTCTGACGCCTACTTTTAATGGGAAATAATCTCCATCTCTCCTGCATACTCTACATATTATTATTATTAATATTGTAGGGAAGCGCTAAACCCGTAGGAGTCAAGGAGCGCCTGGACAACTTGAGATAATCAGGTCTGACCTAATTACTTGAGTTGAGAACCATTCACCAATACTAAAATCTATAGCAAAATTAACACAGGAGTGAAAATCTTCAGAACCTGCGGACTCGGGAGGCAAAAAATTAAATTGTTGACAGCTAATTGCGTTTAAAAGATGATTACTTGAATTACTTAAAGGTAATTACGTTATTACTAATATGGGGGGAAAGATAACTCCGTAATTACCATGTTTGTCATGTCAGGATGATTTAGTCTCAGAGACGGAAAATAAAAGAAATATGGTGAAGGTGTAGAAGTGAAGACTCGTAATAAATGATAACCCAGAGTAAATGATAGTAGAAAAAGACAATATGCAGCTGATGGCATTATGATGACAAGACGTTTCGTCCATTACGGATGAAGTCCCTGGTGGGCGAAACGTCTTCTCCTCTTGTGTCTTATTAACAGACTAGTCAGTACCTCCTGTCGTTGATAGGCGACTCATTGTCAACTCAACAATGACTGAATTATTACCATTGAATAGGATTCAATACGATAATTTCCCCCCTAAGTTGTATGGAATTTGATGAAAGGGACGTCACTAATATACATCATTTGACGAAGAGGATGTCACGAATAACTATTATTGACGAAGGGGTTGTCACGAATATAGATAATTTGAATAATCATTTGATGTCACGAATGTGCATCATTGGACGAAGGGAGTGTTACGAACATACAAATTTTCAGTATTAATGAGAGTATAATTATAAGTTTGACATTGTAGCCACACGAAGCATTACGAAGGTAGTTAACTATATGATGATACCCCAATATATGATTGTAAGTGATGAGAGTATTATATGAAAGTTACAGCCACGCTCAATGGGCACTGATAAACACTCACTGTGACCTTTCTGATCTTGCCGTTTTTTTTTTACCCTGGCTCTCACAGGATCGACAATATACTAGCCACTTCTAGCCTTGCTTAGTTTTTTTTTACCCTGGCTCTCACAGGATCGACAATATACTAGCCACTTCTAGCCTTGCTTAGTTTTTTTTTGCCCTGGCTCTCACAGGATCGACAATATACTAGCCACTTCTAGCCTTGCTTAGTTTTTTTTTGCCCTGGCTCTCACAGGATCGACAATATACTAGCCACTTCTAGCCTTGCTTAGTTTTTTTACCCTGGCTCTCACAGGATCGACAGCATACTAGCCACTTCTAGCCTTGCTTAGTTTTTTTTGCCCTGGCGCTCACAGGATTGACAATATACTAGCCACTTCTAGCCTTGCTTAGTGTTTTTTTGCCCTGGCGCTCACAGGATCGACAATATACTAGCCACTTCTAGCCTTGCTTAGTATTTTTTACCCTGGCTCTCACAGGATCGACAGCATACTAGCCACTTCTAGCCTTGCACACACACACACACATACACACACACACACACACACACACACACACACACACACACACACACACACACACACACACACACACACACACACACACACACACACACACACACACACACACACACACACACACATGGAGAAGATTATCAGGAGGAGAGTGGTGGAACACCTGGAACGGAACAAGATTATAAATGAAAACCAGCATGGGTTCATGGAAGGCAAATCCTGTGTCACAAACCTTCTGGAGTTTTATGACAAGGTAACAGAAGTAAGACACGAGAGAGAGGGGTGGGTTGATTGCATTTTCCTAGACTGCAGGAAGGCCTTTGACACAGTTCCCCACAAGAGATTAGTGCAGAAGCTGGAGGATCAGGCGCATATAACAGGGAGGGCACTGCAATGGATCAGGGAATACCTGACAGGGAGGCAACAACGAGTCATGGTACGTGAAGAGGTATCACAGTGGGCGCCTGTGACGAGCGGGGTCCCACAGGGGTCAGTTCTAGGACCAGTGCTATTTTTGATATATGCGAACGACATGATGGAAGGAATAGACTCTGAAGTGTCCCTATTCGCAGATGATGTGAAGCTGATGAGAAGAATTAAATCGGATGAGGATGAGGCAGGACTGCAAAGAGACCTGGACAGGCTGGACATGTGGTCCAGAAACTGGCTTCTCGAATTCAACCCTGCCAAATGCAAAGTCATGAAGATTGGGGAGGGGCAAAGAAGACCGCAGACAGAGTATAGGCTAGGTGGACAAAGACTACAGACCTCACTCAGGGAGAAAGACCTTGGGGTGACCATAACACCGAGCACGTCACCGGAGGCACACATCAACCAAATAACTGCTGCAGCATACGGGCGCCTGGCAAACCTGAGAATAGCGTTCCGATACCTTAATAAGGAATCGTTCAAGACACTGTACACTGTGTATGTTAGGCCCATACTGGAGTATGCAGCACCAGTCTGGAACCCACACCTGGTCAAGCACGTCAAGAAGTTAGAGAAAGTACAAAGGTTTGCAACAAGGCTAGTCCCAGAGCTCAGGGGAATGTCGTACGAGGAAAGGTTGAGGGAAATCGGACTGACGACACTGGAGGACAGAAGGGTCAGGGGAGACATGATAACGACATACAAGATACTGCGGGGAATAGACAAGGTGGACAGAGATAGGATGTTCCAGAGAGGGGACACAGAAACAAGGGGTCACAACTGGAAGCTGAAGACTCAGACGAGTCACAGGGACGTTAGGAAGTATTTCTTCAGTCATAGAGTCGTCAGGAAGTGGAATAGCCTAGCAAGTGAAGTAGTGGAGGCAGGAACCATACATAGTTTTAAGAAGAGGTATGACAAAGCTCAGGAAGCAGAGAGGGAGAGGACCTAGTAGCGATCAGTGAAGAGGCGGGGCCAGGAGCTGAGTCTCGACCCCTGCAACCACAATTAGGTGAGTACTCATCCCAGTGATGTACTAATGGGGGTTCCACAAGCACCGGTACTCACCCCAGTCATGTACTAGTAGGAGCCCCACAAGTACCAGTACTCACCCCAGTGATGTACTAGTAGGGTTCCCACAAGTACCAGTACTCACCCCAGTGATGTACTAGTAGGGGTCCCACAAGTACCAGTACTCACCCCAGTGATGTACTAGTAGGGGTCCCACAAGAACCAGTACTCGCATCAATGATGTCACTAGCAGAGGTCCCACAAGTACCAGTACTCACCCCAGTGATGTACTAGTAGGGGTCCCACAAAAACCAATACTCGCATCAATGATGTCACTAGTAGAGGTCCCACAAGTACCAGTACTTATCCTAGTGATGTCAACAACGAGATCTCCCAATCCATTTTTATTTAATAATTGAAAGCAAATCAGTTTCTTATCCTCCCCCTAACAACCGCCCACCCAACTATCCACACCCACCATTACTAGTGACTCTCCCTGCCCACCCCAGTCCGGATATTAACTATTTAAGAACGTCCACCATCACCCCGAGGGAGGAACATACTGAGACACTAGGCAGTATTTAGTAAGAATTTATCACCTTAGTGCTGTAAATTTTCCCTGGCGTAAAACTGTTCTTCAAGGTCACGAAATGAACATTTAGAGAGGGATAATAAGGCTCAAGATCCGCGCAACTATCTAGAAAGACGTATAAATTTGTGAGGATAAGAATCTAGAAGGGAAAGAAGTTAAAAAAGACTCGTCATTTGTGGTGTACGAAAAAGAATTTTGGTTAAAAGTGGAAAGATTAGATAGGGAGGCCAAGTGTACGTCAGGAAGCAGTGCATAATGATGATAATGATGATGAGGATGATGATAAGGATAATGATGATGATGATAAGGATGATTATGATGATGAGGATGATGAGGATGAGGATGATGATAAGGATAACGACGACGATGATGATGATGATAAGGATGATTATGATGATAAGGATAAATATGAGGATGATGATGATGATGATGATGATAAGAATGAGGATGAGGATGAATATGATGATGATAAGGATAAATATGAGGATGAGGATGATGATGATAAGAATGAGGATGAGGATGATGTTGGTGATGAGGGTAATGATAAGGATGAGGTTGATGATTATGATGATGAGGAGGAGGATGATGACTATAAGGATGATGATGATGATGATGATGATGATGAGGAGGAGGATGATAATGACAGTTTTCTTCTAAGATGATATAGTTTTGCCGATGATTTTGATAAAGATGATAATGACAATGGTGCTGATCATCATCATTAATCATCATCATCGTCAACAGCCATCATCATCATCATCATCAATCAACCATCGCTATGAAACTCGTCAAACAGACTTCTATCAGTCTGATCTATTTACACCTCGTCTGAGGGAGCCTCAGTCTCACACCAACGATAACTATCACAACATTACCTCATAACGACCTCTTCATATTTTTTTAACTCGTTTCTGAATATTCAGGAACTTTTTCTCACTGCATAATTTTTTATCAGACGCTGACATATTTAATTAAAATTTAGGTTATGTTAATTATTAATGATAGTAGAGTCAATGGCATTTGGTCAATAAAATAAATTTTAAATCCTGGACCTCTATTTTAAGGGACTTGTTTTGATTTTTTAATGGGATTGAGATTTTGGCGATTGTTAATAGGTGTTGTGCTGTGTTGTTGTGGTGTTGTGTTGTGTTATGCTGTTGTGGTGAAGTATGTGGTGCTATGCTATTGTGTTGTGGTGTGTTGTGTTGCGTCATGTGACAGTGCTGTGTTCTTTCGTGGTGGTGTTGTGTTGTGGTGTGTGGTGTGTTCTTTTGTGGTGTTGTGCTGTGGTGTGTGGTGTGGTGTTGTGTTGTGGTGTGGTGTTGTGTTATACTATTGTGTGGTGTCGTGTTGTGTTATAGGGCTGTTTTGTGATGTGTAGTGTGGTACTGTCTTGTGTTACGTAATGTATAGTGTTTAAAATTGTCCTGGTGTGTCGTGTGTCGTAATGTGTTGTGATAGGGTGTGTGATGTATTGAGGTATGCTGTGGTGTGTTGTATTGCACTATGATGTGTTGTAAACTGGTGTGATGTGGGGCTACGTATTGTGGTAATATGTGTGTGTGTGTGTGTGTGTGTGTGTGTGTGTGTGTGTGTGTGTGTGTGTGTGTGTGAGCCTCACTAGCCTGCTAATGACATTTCGCCTATTGATCTCCCTGCTATGGCTGCAAGAAAATTGACCAGCGGGGTTATTTTTTTTTTATCAAACCATAAGACGGGTGGTAAGAACAGAGAGGGGGAAGGGCTGAGGTAGGATAGAGAGGTGAAAATAAAATGGAGGGGTGGGTAAGAAGAGAGGGGGTAAGAAAGGTTAACTGCTCTGTCTACTTCCGGGGGAGTTTTGAAGAGAGCGGTTTTGGAAGAATTATACACATGTGCAACATCCTGGAATCTTTATTGTAGACGTTTTGCCATCCAGTGACTTTGTTAGGACAGACTCAAGACATAATTGGAAGACAGTAGAACTATATACAAAAGATGAGGTAATCAGTCTCTCAACACTATGTGCTTAATTGTCCACTTATTGAGGAATACAGAGACAGACAGTATAATAACCTATGTGACATGTCAAGATATCTTATTAATGAAAATAAGATACCAGATATACTAAGCAAATTTCCTAAATTTGCTTGTAACAGATAAGTGAACTATAGATATGTAGATATAAATCCATATGTATTCCTGTTAACCCTTTGAGGCCTAGTTCCTAGGCCTTTTGTGTATCCATATGCTCTCGTGCTACCGTCCACAGGATGGATATGGGGCGCACAATAAACTAGCCACTTCGGTGGCAAAATCTAAATCTAAAAATCTAAGCTGAGGGACTGATTACCTCATCTTTTGTATATAGTTCTACTGTCTTCCAGTTATGTCCTTGAATTTGTACTGACAAAGTTACTGGATGGCAAAAAGTCTGCAATAAAGATTCCCAAATGCTGCAAATGTGTCTAATTCTTTATCTCGTCGGTATTATATACCATACATAAACAGAATGGTTTTTGTTATTTAGTGATGAATTCTTGATAAATATTAACAATGTTAGGAGAGACTAGCTTAGATCCCCGGGGCTGATTATCATGGCGGGGATCCTTGAAACATTTCTCACATAGTAATAATACGTTGTGGCTGCCTTTGCTATCATTTAGAAGAACTCTAGCTTACACTACATTATGGCTTATTTTGTCATCCTTTAAAGGAACTCCCGGACAGTAACTGTGGCATGCAAAGAGTATGTTACAATTTATTCGGCGTATGTACACACTCTCATGTAGGCTGCCTCCCAACCAGCGAACCGGGTGCTAAGGGTTTAACGATTTTTTAGAGTGTCCATCGTTAAAACAGTACCTTGGTTCATTGTCCAATCACAGGCGAGCCCGCCAAATGCTGAGGCGACGTGGTTCATTAGCAGTCAGCATTTGCCAGACTTGCTTAGCTGCTGGTTGATTACGGTGCTCTCTCTCTCTCTCTCTCTCTCTCTCTCTCTCTCTCTCTCTCTCTCTCTCTCTCTCTCTCTCTCTCTCTCTCTCTCTCTCTCTCTCTGTGTGGTTTCTGTTTCGCCATTCTTTGTCACCGTGTGGTACACTTATATTCAACTCCTGTACATAAGTGTACATAATTGTATATATATCTGGTGAAGGAATTATAAGTTAAATGTTATTGCTGAGTTTGTTTTGCTCTTAAAACCCATTACGGCCAGGTTATAGGCCATCCTATTACCTGCGTTCGTAATAGTAACTCTATGTTAAGGCTGTGTCAGCTATTCTAAAAACAGCAGAGGTTTCTGTGTTGTAAATATCTTATACAGAACCAGGATGATAACATGCTATACTGCGCTACCACAGGCTACTCATAATTTACAATGACGCTACAATAATAGTAGGTGACTGAATGGACAATGAAGCAACCGAGAGACTAGCAGACGGATCAGTATAATAGAAAACACCTTCACAAACCATTTTATTAAATACAGCATTTTGACGCAGCTTCCTAGCACGGCATCATAAAGGTTTCTGAACACATCCTCTTCACTGGGCACAATCTGCGCTGATCATTGGTTTACCACACAGTCGGACCATATATAGTGACGACGCTCATGCATGTGAGGTGGGAGTATGAGACACAGTGATCAATAATTTTATCCGCTTTAATATCTACATCAATTTTGATATCCCACAGCAACCTCTGGTACTCGTCTTCTTTATAACACTAGCGAAACTATATCGAACTGCTGGATAAAAAGAATAAAAAAGAAATGTAGCAAGAATTTGATAACTAAAAAAAATATGAGTATCGAGGGCATATATTAAAAAAAGAGAGTTACAAAGACAAAACTCAACCAGACTGGTTGAGATCATAAGCTAAAACAAGTGATGCATAAAAGAATACGTAACTGACTGCTATCTATAAAGACTTGACTTGTTATATAAAGTTACGGAGAGAATAAAGCAGGAGAAAATGTATATGACGGCAAAAGGAAATCTGGATGGAGAAATAAACACATCAACAGAAGCTAGCCTCCAAGAATTCTTCAAATATGTTAGGGGTAAGAAAAGTATGAATGCCAGAATAAGACGCTGACAGTATGGAAGAATGACTGTCACGGAGGAAGAAATGACTCCGTTACTCATCACAGCCTTCATCTCTGTATTTACACGTAACACAATACAGACATACCCAGGCATTAAAATGTCTTCATATGGCCTGAAACAACCACTAAATTTTTAACGAAATTAGTTGCCTTGTCAGATTAAAATAGCCAGAGTAGCTGTATGCTGAGAAATCATGTCCTTCAAGGTCTCTTGATTTATCGAACTCAACCTTTCCTTATCATTCATGGATCGAACTTAATAACTTCCCAGTTCCCTCGGCGCTGCATGATACCCTCGAGTTTAGCTCTAATTTCATTATTATAATTATAATGACAAATCATCATACAAGCTAGAAAAATTGCCTCTTACAATTAAAAAATAAATTAGACATTAAACTGCTTACCTCACTAACAGAAGAATCTAAGAAATCATTAGAACAAGGCAAAAAGTAGGTCAAGACACTCTACTTCTTAAGTAAGAAGACAAGTGTCCCGTCATGCTTGACCTCGAAGTGTTGGTGAACAACGATCTTGAATAACATGAAAGGCGATGATAAACTGGAAATCTCATTTAAGAAATAAACACAATGAAGGAATTCTTTACGTATCCAAACTGTCCTTTCCTCACAGATGGAAATCTCATTTAAACCTTAACAGTCTCAATAAATTTGATTCACTTAAACGCAGAGGACAGTTTAAAACACTCAAATATTAGGAACAGTTTAAAACACTCAAATATAAGGAGCAGTTTAAAACACTCAAATATAAGGAACAGTTTAAAATACTCAAATATTAGGAACAGTTTAAAATACTCAAATATTAGGAACAGTTTAAAACACTCAAATATAAGGAACAGTTTAAAATACTCAAATATTAGGAACAGTTTAAAATACTCAAATATTAGGAACAGTTTAAAACACTCAAATATAAGGAACAGTTTAAAATACTCAAATATTAGGAACAGTTTAAAACACTCAAATATAAGGAGCAGTTTAAAACACTCAAATATAAGGAACAGTTTAAAACACTCAAATATTAGGAACAGTTTAAAACACTCAAATATTAGGAACAGTTTAAAATACTCAAATATTAGGAACAGTTTAAAACACTCAAATATTAGGAACAGTTTAAAATACTCAAATATTAGGAACAGTTTAAAACACTCAAATATAAGGAACAGTTTAAAATACTCAAATATTAGGAACAGTTTAAAACACTCAAATATAAGGAACAGTTTAAAATACTCAAATATTAGGAACAGTTTAAAATACTCAAATATTAGGAACAGTTTAAAACACTCAAATATAAGGAACAGTTTAAAACACTCAAATATAAGGAGCAGTTTAAAACACTCAAATATAAGGAACAGTTTAAAATACTCAAATATTAGGAACAGTTTAAAATACTCAAATATAAGGAGCAGTTTAAAACACTCAAATATAAGGAACAGTTTAAAACACTCAAATATAAGGAACAGTTTAAAACACTCAAATATAAGGAACAGTTTAAAACACTCACACTCAAGAAACAATTTAAAACACTTAAACACAAGGAAGAGTTTAAAACAAAAATAAAGAACAGTTTAAAACACTAAACATAAGAAACAGTAAAAAACATTCAAACACAAAGAACAGTTTAACATCTTAAAGTTCAAAATAAATGAATAATGTAGAACAAGAGTATGAAACTTCGAGGCAAAAGATACAACAGAAATGTGTATCTGGAGTCAACTTGGAAGTTGTTCCGGTGGTCATCTCCCCCGCTGCTCGGTCCTCCACCAGGTCTCCCGATAGATCAGGGCCTGATCAACCAGGCTGTTACTGATGGCTGTACGAAATCCAACGTACGAACCACAGCCCGGCTGATCGGACACTGACTTTAGATAGTTGTTCAGTTCCCTCTTAAAGTTAGCCACAGGTCTATTGGTAACTCTTTTTATATGAGGAGAGATTGCTGAATAGTCTTGGGCCCTGGACACTTATTGTGTTTTCTCTTAGTGTACTGATGGCACCTCAGCTTTTCACTGGGGGTATGTTGCACCCTCTATCTGGTCTTCTGCTTTCGTAAGGAGTGATTTCCGTGCGCAGATTTGGGACCAGTCCCTCTAGGATTTTCCAGGTGGAGATCATGATATATCTGTCTCAGGTGCGTTCCAAGGACTTTAAAAGTTCCCAGAAATTAAGGTGCTTGACTGAACTACTACGTGCAGTGCAGATTCTATGTACATTCTCTAGAACTGATATTTCACCTGCCTTGAATGGGGCAGTTCGTATACAACAGTATTCCATCCTCGAGAGAATAAGGGACTTAAAAAGATTGTCACTGGCATGGCATCTTTTGTTTAGAAAGTTCTCATTATCCATCCAATTTCGTCTGCCAAAGAATCAAGGTCTATGTCAGATATGAGGATGAGGAAAAGGATGGGGGCGAGTACTGTACCTTGTGAAACAGAGGTGTGGCAGTCTCCGACTTAACTCTGTTTACCATTACTGTGTTCCATTGTTTAAAAGTTAAAGATTTATCAGGCCACTTTTCCAGTTATTCCTATGGCAAGCATCTTGTGAGATCTTACACCATTATCGCCCTTGTCGAACGCTGTTGTAAAGTCTGTGTATACTATATCTACATTCTGTTTGTCTTTCAGTGCATCCACGACCATGTCATAGTGGTCCAGCATTTGCGAGAGGCAGGGGAGACCAGCTCTAAACCTATGTTACCTTGGGGTGCGCAGTTGCTGGGGATCCAAGTGGGTGACGACCATGCTTCTTAGATCTCTTTCAACGGTTTTTTATAATGTGAGACGTTAGAGCTATCCTTCTACAATTCCTTGTTGCCACCTTGATGAAGTGGAAAATATTTTCTTGCAATCTTATAACGCTGGGACAGACGTCTCTTTCAAGTTGGAATTGAAAACAAAAATAATACCGAGTTTTATCAACTAGGTGGAGACGCACTTTGCAATTTTCGTATTACACAAGATGTGATACAGTGGCTGGATGCAACGAGCGCAACACACATGATAGTTTATGTACTACTCACGCCATAGTAATAGTGGTGAGAATAGTAGATCGCTGTCCGTCTGTCTGTCTGTCTGTCTCACTTTCAAGACTCGCGCATCACATACCTCCGCGAGTCAACGGTAGAGAGGACTAGGTGTCAGAGGTTAGGTGGCGGCTGTATCAACAATAGGTGATCAAGCAGGTGGTGTCAGGCAGGTGGTGTCAGGCACATGGTGGATAGAAATCGTATTTTTTTGTCTCCTGTTTTTTGTATGTGTGTGTATGTGTGTGTATGTGTGTGTGTATGTGTGTGTGTGTGTATGTGTGTGTGTGTATGTGTGTGTATGTGTGTATGTGCACTCACCTATTTGTACTCACCTATTTGTGGTTGCAGGGTTCGAGTCATAGCTCCTGGCCCCGCCTCTTCACCGGTGTGTGTGTGTGTGTGTGTGTGTACTCACCTAATTCACCTAATTGTGGTTGCAGCGATCGAGACTCAGCTCCTGGCTCCGGTTCTTCACTGACCGCAACTGCGTCCTCCCTCTACCTGCTCCATGAGCTTTATCATACCTCGTCTTAAAACTATGTATGGTTCCTGCCTCCACTACATCGCCTGCCAGACTATTCCACTTCCTAACAACTCTGTGGCTGAGTGTGCGTGTGTGTGTGTGTGTGTATGTTTATATGTGTATATGTCAAGGGCTCACACAGCACCACACGAAGCAGAGCAACACCCACACCACAGCACCACCAACCCCCACAGCACCACCCACACAACAGCACCACCCACACAACAGCACCACCCACACAACAGAGCCACGCACACCACAACAACACCAACCCCCACAGCACCACCCACTCCAAAGCACCACCACCCCCCAAACCACCACCATCCTCCCACAGCACCACCCACACCACAGCACCAGCAACCCACAAAGCACCACCAACTTCCCACAGCACCACCCACACCACAGCACCACCAATCCCCACAACACGACCAACCCCCACAGCACCACCCACACAACGGCACCACCCACACTACAGCACCACCCACACAACAGCACCACCCACACCACCGCACAACCCACGCCACAGAACCACTAACCACCAAACACCACCAACCCCCACAGCACCATTCACACCAGAGCACCACCCCACACCACAGCACCATCCACACCACAGCACCACCAACATCACAGCACCTCCCACACCACAGCACCACCAACTCCCACAACACCATCCACACTACAACACCACCCACTCCACATCACCACCAACCCCCGCAGCACCACCCATACCATAACACACGACAGCACCACCCACACGACAGCACTACCAATCCCCACAGTACCACCCACACCACAGAACCACCCACACCACAGCACCACCCACACCGCACGACCACCTACACCACACCACCACCCACACCCCACCACCACGCACTCCATAGCACCACCAGCACCATAGCACCTCCGACACCACAGCAATACCAACCCCCACAACACCACCCACACCACAGCACCAAGAACCAACACAGCACTACACATACCACAGCACCACTCACACCACAGCATCACCCACACCACAGCACCACACGCACCACACCGCCACCAACCCCCAAAGTACCACCCACGCAACAGCACCACCCCACAGCACCACCCATACTACAACACCACTCCCACCACAGCACCACCCACACCACAGCACCACCAACCCCCACAGCGCCACCCACGCCACAGAACCACCCACACCACAGCATCACCAACACCACAGCACCTCCGACACCACAGCACCAAGAACCCCCACAGCACCACCCATACCACAGCACCACTAACACCACAGCATCACCCACACCACATCACCACCCACACCACAGCACCGTGCACCAACCTCCACAGTGCCACCCACGCCACAGCACCACCCACACCACAGCACCACCCACACCACAGCACCACCCACACCACAGCACCACTCACACCACAGCACCTCCAACACCACAGCACCACCAATCCCATCAACACCAACCACAGCACCACGAACCCCTACAGCACCCCGAACGCCCACAGCACCAACCACACCACAGCAGCACTCACACCACAGCACCACAGCACCACAGCACCACCCACAACACAGCACCACCCACACCACAGTACCACCCACACCACAGCAGTACCTACACCAGAGCACCACCCACACCACAGCACCACCCACACCACAGCATCACCCACACCACAGCACCACCCACACCACAGCACCACCCACACCACAGCACCACTCACACCACAGCACCTCCCACACCACAGCACCACCAATCCCATCAACACCAACCACAGCACCACGAACCCCTACAGCACCCCGAACGCCCACAGCACCAACCACACCACAGCAGCACTCACACCACAGCACCACAGCACCACCCACAACACAGCACCACCCACACCACAGTACCACCCACATCACAGCAGTACCTACACCAGAACACCACCCACACCACAGGACCACCCACACCACAACACCACCCACATCACAGCACCACCCACACCACAGCACCATTCACACCACAGCACCTCCCACACCACAGCACCACCAATCCCATCAACACCAACCACAGCACCACGAACCCCTACAGCACCCCGAACGCCCACAGCACCAACCACACCACAGCAGCACTCACACCACAGCACCACAGCACCACAGCACCACCCACAACACAGCACCACCCACACCACAGTACCACCCACACCACAGCAGTACCTACACCAAAGCACCACCCACACCACAGCACCACCCACACCACAGCATCACCCACACCACAGCACCACCCACACCACAGCACCACCCACACCACAACACCACCAACCCCCACAGTACTACCCAAACCACAGCACCACTTACTCCACAGCACCACCAATACCACAGCACCACCCACACCACAGCACCACCCGCACCACAGCAAGACTAACCGCATACAGCACCACTAACACCACAGCACCACCCACACCACAGCACAACTTACACCACAGCACCACCAACACCACAGCACCACCCACACCACAGCACCGCCCGCACCACAGCAAGACTATCCGCCCACAGCGCCACTCACACCACAACACTACCCACACCACAGTACCACCCACTCCACAACACCACCCACACCACAGCATCACTCACAACACAGCACCACCCACACTACAGCACCACCAACCCCCACAGCACCACCAACCCCCACAGCACCACCAACCCACAGCAAGACTAACCGCTCACAGCACCACTCACACCACAGCACCACCCACACCACAGTACCACGCACTCCACAGCACCACCCACACCACTGCATCACCCACACCACAGCACGACCGATATCATAGCACAACCCACACTACTTCACCACCAATCTCCACAGCACCGCCCAAACCACAGAACCACCCACACCACTGCACCAAGAACCCCCACAGCACCACCCATACCACAGCACCACTCACACCACAGCATCACCCACACCACAGCACCACCCGCACCACACCACCACCACCAACCCCCACAGTACCACCCACGCCACAGCACCACCCACACAGCACGATTCACACCAGAGCACCACCCCACACCACAGCACCACCCACACCACAGCACCACCAACCCCCACAACACCATCCACACTACAGCATCACCCATACCACAACACCACACCCACCACAGTACCACCCACACTACAGAACCACCCACACTGCAGCACCACCTACACCGCACCACCACCTACACAACACCACCACCCACACCACAGCACCACCAACCCCCACAGCACCACCAACCCACAGCAAGGCTAACCGCCCACACAACACCACTCACACCACAGCACCACCCACACCACAGCACCACCAACCTCTACAGTGCCACCCATACCACAGCACCACTCACACCACAGCATCACCCACACCACAGCACCACCCACACCACAGCACCAACAACCTCTACAGTGCCACCCACGCCACAGCACCACCCACACCACAGCACCCATACCACAGCATTACCAACCCCCACAGCATCACCCACAACACAGCACCACCCACACCACAGTACCACCCACACCACAGCAGTACCCACACCAAAGCACCACCCACACCACAGCACCAACACCACAGCACCACCCACACCACAGCACCACCAACCCACAGCAACGCTAACCGCCCACAGCACCACTCACACGACAGCACCACCCACACCACAGTACGACCTACACCACAACACCACTCACACCACAGCACCAACCACACCACAGTATCACCCACTCCACAACACCACCCACACCACAGCATCACCCACACACAGCACGACAAACACCATAGCACCACCCACAACACAGCATCACCTACACCACACCACCACCCACACCACAGCACCACCAACCTCCACAGCACCACCAACCCGCAGCAAAACTAAACGTCCACAGCACCACTCACACCACAGCACCACCCACACCACAGTACCACCCACTCCAGAGCACCACCCACACCATAGCATCACCCACACCACAGCACAACAGACATCATACCACCACCCACACCACTTCACCAACCTCCACAGCACCACCCACACCACAGAATCACCCTCACCACAGCACCACCCATACCACAGCATTACCAACCCCCACAGCATCACTCACAACACAGCACCACCCACACCACAGTACCACCCACACCACAGCAGTACCCACACCAAAGCACCGCCCACACCACAGCACCACCCACACCACAGCATCACCCACAACACAGTACCACCCACACCACAGTACCACCCACACCACATCAGTACCTACACCACAGCACCACCAACACCACAGCACCACCCACACCACAGCACCACCCGTACCACAGCAAGACTAACCGCCCACAGCGCCACTCACACCACAGCACCACCCACACCACAGTACCACCCACTCCACAGCACCACTCACACCACAGCATCACCAACCAACACAGCACCACCCACGTCACAGCACCACCCACACCACAGCACCACCAACCAACACAGCACCACCAACCCACATCAAGGCTATCCGCCCACAGCACCACTCACGCCACAGCACCACCCACACCACAGTACCACCCACTCCACAGCACCCACACCACAGCATCACTCACACACAGCACGACAAACACCATAGCACCACCCACAACACAGCACCACCTACACCACACCACCACCCACACCACAGCACCATCAACCCCCACAGCACCACCAACCCACAGCAAGACTAAATATCCTCAGCACCACTCATACCACAGCACCACCCACACCACAGTACCACCCATTCCACAGCATCACCCACACCACAGCATCACCCACACCACAGAATCACCAACACCACAGCACCACCAACACCACAGCACCACCAACACCACAGCAACTCCAACCCTCATTGCACCACCAACCCACAGCAGCCCCCACACCACAGCACCACCAACCCACAGCATCCCCACACCACAGCACCACCAACCCCCACAGCAACACCCACACCATAGCACCACCCACACCACAGCACCACCCAAACCACATCACCTCCCACACCACAGCACCACCAACCCACATAGCACCACCCACACCACAGCACCTCCCACACCACAGCACCACCAACCCCCACAACACCACCCACACCACAGCACCACAGCAACACCCACACCACAGCACCTCCCACACCACAGCACCACCCACACCACAGCACCTCCCATACCACAGCACCACCAGCTCCCACAACACCACCCACACCACAGCATCACCCACACCAAGCACCACGAACCCCCACAACACCACCCACAACACAGCATCACAGACACCACAACACCGCCATTACCACAGCGCCACCAACTCCCACAGTACCACCCACACCACAGCACCACCCACACCACACCACCACCCACACCACACCACCACCCACACCACAGCACCACCAACACCACATCACCTCTGACACCACAGCACCACCAACCCGCCACAATACCACACACACCACAGAACCACCCATACCACAGAACCACCCACACCACAGCACCCCCACATCCCAGCACCACCAACCCACAGCACCCCCACACCACAGCACCACCAACCCTCACAGCACCACTCACACCACAGCACCACCCACACTAAAGCACCTCCCACACCACAGCACCACCAACCCCCACAACACCATCCACACCACTGCACCACCCACACCACAGCACCACCCACACCACAGCACCCCACACACCACAGCACCACCAACCCACACAGCACCACCTACACCACAGCACCACAAACACCACAGCACCACCCACATCACAGCACCTCCCACACCACAGCACCACCAACTCCCACAACACCACCCACACAACAGCACCACCCACACCAAGCACCACGAACCCCCACAGCACCACCAACCCCCACAGCACCACCCATACCACAGCACCACCCGCACCACAGCATCACCCACACCACAGAACCACCATTATCACAGCACCACCAACTCCCACAGCACCACCCACACCACACCACTTCCCACATCTCTCCACTTCCCACACCACACCACCACCCACACCACAACACCACCAACACCACAGCACCTCCGACACCACAACACCACCAACCCCCATAACACCACCCACACCACAGCACCACCCACTCCACAGCACCAAGAACCCACACAGTACCACCCACGCTACAGCACCACGCACACCACAGCACCACGCACACCACAGCACCACCCACACCACACCACCTCCTACACCACAGCACCACCAATCCCCACAACACCACGATCGCCCCAGCAAAACCCACACCACAGCACCACCAATCCCCACAACACCACGAACGCCCCCAGCAAAACCCACACTACAGCACCACCCACACCACAGCACCACCCACACCACAGCACCTCCCACACCACAGCACCACCAATCCCCACAACACCACACACCCCCACAGCACCACGAACCCCCACAGCACCACCAACCCCATAGCACCACCAACCCCCAAAGTACTACCCATACCACAGTACCATCCACACCACATCATCACCCATAATACAGCACCATCAACACCACAGCACCACCAACACCACAGCATCACCAAACCCCCTGAGCACCACCCACACCGCAGCACCACTTACACCACAGCACCACCAACACACAGCACCACCCACACCACAGTACCACCAACCCTCCACAGCACCACCAACCCTCCACAGCACACCAACCCTGCACAACACCACCCACATCACAGCACCACCCACAGCACAGCACCACCCACACCATAGCACCACCAACCCTCCACAACACCACCAACCCTTCACAGCACCACCAACCCTCCACAGCACCACCCACATCACATCACCACCCACAGCACAGCACCACCCACGCCATAGCACCACCAACCCTCCACAGCACCACCCACCCTTCACAGCACCACCAACCTTCCACAGCACCACCAACCCTCCACAACACCACCAACCCTCCACAGCACCACCAACCCTCCACAGCACCACCAACCCTAAACAACACCACCAACCCTCCACAGCACCACCAACCCTCCACAGCACCACCAACCCTCCACAGCACCACCAACCCTCCAAAGCACCACCAACCCTCCAAAGCACCACCAACCCTCCAAAGCACCACCAACCCTCCAAAGCACCACCAACCCTCCACAGCACCACCAACCCTCCATAGCACCACCAACCCTCCACAGCACCACCAACCCTCCACAGCACCACCAACCCTCCAAAGCACCACCAACCCTCCACAGCACCACCAACCCTCCACAGCACCACCAACCCTCCATAGCACCACCAACCCTCCACAGCACCACCAACCCTCCACAACACCACCAACCCTCCACAGCACCACCAACCCTCCACAGCACCACCAACCCTCCACAGCACCACCAACCCTCCACAGCACCAGTTGAAACCCAGATTTTTATTTACGTAGATTTTGAAGATTTCACCAGCTTACAGGAGATTTTGAGGTGGTTGTGCTAGCTCACGTGTGACCGACATTCTGGGCTTTACTGCTCCCACCTTCACCTGTAAACTAAAATATCCTCCGCTCATCCACCATTTCATCCATCCATCCATGCAAGTGCCCATCCACCCATCCAACTGCCCGTCTACTCATCCACCTCTTGATTCAATAGACAGTGTCCTCGTTCCGCTTCTTGTGACTGGTGATCGTGTAAAAAAGATTGTTTTGCAAGGTGACTTTATGAAGGGGTGACCTTGTGATTTTTTAAAGGCGTCATCTTTTAGAGAAGTGAACTTTTTGTAAGTAGATTTATTAAAAGTTCTCCTTAAAGATGTCTTTTAAATAAGTGGTCTTTTACAGATATTGTCTTCTAGAGATGAGTCCATTAAAAATGTGATCTTTGAGAGATGTTATCATTTAAAGATATGATCTTTTAGAGAGGTAATATTTTAAGGATGTGATCTTTTAAAGAGGTCATCTTAAGAGGATGTGATATATACAGATGTGATCTTGTGGCGAGGTTATCTTACGAAAACTGAGGAACAGTTTCTTAACTCTCTTGTGGATTATTTAAGAATTAAATATCGTTACATATTGTTCTTATCCCTATCTATCTGATGTTAGTCTCTCTCTGTCTCCACCTTGTGAATGCATCTAAGTATCCCGTATGTCGTAATCATATCCCTCCTGATCCTCCGTCGCTGGAAAAGATGGTAAATTGATTTACGACATTCTCTCCTCACCATGTGTTCCTCTGGAGTTTCTGGAGCTTCGATTAGTCCTTGATCAGGTGTGGCCTCCACGCCGGTGTTGCATACTTTATGACTAGCCTGTTGTATGTCATATATTGTGTGTGTGTGTGTGTGTGTGTGTGTGTGTGTGTGTGTGTGTGTGTGTGTGTGTGTGTGTGTGTGTGTGTGTGTGTGTGTGTACTCACCTAGTTGTACTCACCTAGTTGAGGTTGCGGGGGTCGAGTCCAAGCTCCTGGCCCCGCCTCTTCACTGATCGCTACTAGGTCACTCTCCCTGAACCGTGAACTTTATCATACCTCTGCTTAAAACTATGTATGGATCCTGCCTCCACTACATCGCTTCCCAAACTATTCCACTTACTGACTACTCTGTGGCTGAAGAAATACTTCCTAACATCCCTGTGATTCATCTGTGTCTTCAACTTCCAACTGTGTCCCCTTGTTACTGTGTCCAATCTCTGGAACATCCTGTCTTTGTCCACCTTGTCAATTCCTCTCAGTATTTTGTATGTCGTTATCATGTCCCCCCTATCTCTCCTGTCCTCCAGTGTCGTCAGGTTGATTTCCCTTAACCTCTCCTCGTCATACCTCTTATCTCTGGGACTAGTCTTGTTGCAAACCTTTGCACTTTCTCTAGTTTCTTTACGTGCTTGGCTAGGTGTGGGTTCCAAACTGGTGCCGCATACTCCAATATGGGCCTAACGTACACGGTGTACAGGGTCCTGAACGATTCCTTATTAAGATGTCGGAATGCTGTTCTGAGGTTTGCTAGGCGCCCATATGCTGCAGCAGTTATTTGGTTGATGTGCGCTTCAGGATATGTGCCTGGTGTTATACTCACCCCAAGATCTTTTTCCTTGAGTGAGGTTTGTAGTCTCTGGCCCCCTAGACTGTACTCCGTCTGCGGTCTTCTTTGCCCTTCCCCAATCTTCATGACTTTGCACTTGGTGGGATTGAACTCCAGGAGCCAATTGCTGGACCAGGTCTGCAGCCTGTCCAGATCCCTTTGTAGTTCTGCCTGGTCTTCGATCGAGTGAATTCTTCTCATCAACTTCACGTCATCTGCAAACAGGGACACCTCAGTGTCTATTCCTTCCGTCATGTCGTTCACAAATACCAGAAACAGCACTGGTCCTAGGACTGACCCCTGTGGGACCCCGCTGGTCACAGGTGCCCACCCTGACACCTCGCCACGTACCATGACTCGCTGCTGTCTTCCTGACAAGTATTCCCTGATCCATTGTAGTGCCTTCCCTGTTATCCCTGCTTGGTCCTCCAGTTTTTGCACCAATCTCTTGTGTGGAACTGTGTCAAACGCCTTCTTGCAGTCCAAGAAAATGCAATCCACCCACCCCTCTCTCTCTTGTCTTACTGCTGTCACCATGTCATAGAACTCCAGTAGGTTTGTGACACAGGATTTCCCGTCCCTGAAACCATGTTGGCTGCTGTTGATGAGATCATTCCTTTCTAGGTGTTCCACCACTCTTCTCCTGATAATCTTCTCCATGATTTTGCATACTATACATGTCAGTGACACTGGTCTGTAGTTTAATGCTTCATGTCTGTCTCCTTTTTTAAAGATTGGGACTACATTTGCTGTCTTCTATGCCTCAGGCAATCTCCCTGTTTCGATAGATGTATTGAATATTGTTGTTAGGGGTACACATAGCGCCTCTGCTCCCTCTCTCAATACCCATGGGGAGATGTTATCTGGCCCCATTGCCTTTGAGGTATCTAGTTCACTCAGAAGCCTCTTCACTTCTTCCTCGGTTGTGTGCACTGTGTCCAGCACATGGTGGTGTGCCCCACCTCTCCGTCTTTCTGGAGCCCCTTCTGTCTCCTCTGTGAACACTTCTTTGAATTTCTTGTTGAGTTCCTCACATACTTCACGGTCATTTCTTGTTGTCTCTCCTCCTTCCTTCCTTAGCCTGATTACCTGGTCCTTGACTGTTGTTTTCCTCCTGATGTGGCTATACAACAGTTTCGGGTCAGATTTGGCTTTCGCTACTATGTCATTTTCATATTGTCTTTGGGCCTCCCTTCTTATCTGTGCATATTCGTTTCTGGCTCTACGACTGCTCTCCTTATTCTCCTGGGTCCTTTGCCTTATATATTTCTTCCATTCCCTAGCACACTTGGTTTTTGCCTCCCTGCACCTTTGGGTAAACCATGGGCTCATCCTGGCTTTTTCATTATTCTTGTTACCCTTGGGTACAAACCTCTCCTCAGCCTCCTTGCATTTTGTTGCTACATATTCCATCATCTCATTAACTGGCTTCCCTACCAGTTCTCTGTCCCACTGAACCCCGTTCAGGAAGTTCCTCATTCCTGTGTAGTCCCTTTTCTTGTAGTTTGGCTTCATTCGTCCTGTCCTTCCTGCTTCTCCCTCCACTTGTAGCTCTACTGTGTATTCGAAGCTCAAAACCACATGGTCACTGGCCCCAAGGGGTCTTTCATATGTGATGTCCTCTATATCTGCACTACTCAAGGTGAATACTAAGTCCAGCCTTGCTGGTTCATCCTCTCCTCTCTCTCTTGTAGTGTCCCTTACGTGTTGGTACATGAAGTTTCCCAGTACCACCTCCATCATCTTAGCCCTCCATGTATGTGTGTGTGTGTGTGTGTGTGTGTGTGTGTGTGTGTGTGTGTGTGTGTGTGTTAACCTAACCTAACCTAGCCTAACCTAACCTAACCTAACCTAACCTAACCTAACCTAACCTAACCTAACCTAACCTAACCTAACCTAACCTAACCTAACCTAACCTAACCTAACCTAACCTAACCTAACCTAACCTAACCTAACCTAACCTAACCTAACCTAACCTAACCTAACCTAACCTAACCTAACCTAACCTAACCTAACCTAACCTAACCTAACCTAACCTAACCTAACCTAACCTAACCTAACCTAACCTAACCTACCTAACCTAACCTAACCTAACCTAACCTAACCTAACCTCAGCTAATCTAGCCTAACCTAACCTAACCTAACCTAACCTAACCTAACCTAACCTAACCTAACCTAACCTAACCTAACCTAACCTAACCCTAACCTAACCTAACCTAACCTAACCTAACCTAACCTAACCTAACCTAACCTAACCTAACCTAACCTAACCTAACCTAACCTAACCTAACCTAACCTACCTAACCTAACCTAACCTAACCTAACCTAACCTAACCTAACCTAACCTAACCTAACCTAACCTAACCTAACCTAACCTAACCTAACCTAACCTAACCTAACCTAACCTAACCTAACCTACCTAACCTAACCTAACCTAACCTAACCTAACCTAACCTAACCTAACCTAACCTAACCTAACCTAACCTAACTAACCTAACCTAACCTAACCTAACCTAACCTAACCTAACCTAACCTAACCTAACCTAACCTAACCTAACCTAACCTAACCTAACCTAACCTAACCCTGCTGCAAATCGTACGTGAGAAATCAGTCTTGATCGGTACTATGGAGCTGAACACTTCTCAGTGCTGAGGGGACTGACCACATTAAAACCGCTTCTTCAAGGCTGACCGGACTGATCACATCTTCACATCACATCTTCAGGGGCCCATTACTGTTCAACTGCCTTCCAGCATACATGAGGGGGATTACCAATAGACTCCTGGCTGTATTCAAGAAGGCGCAGGGTAGGCACCTAAAGTTAGTACTTGACCAGCCGGGCTGTGGCTCGTATATAACAGCCTGGATGATCAGGCCTGATCCACCATGAGGCCCGATCACGGACCGAGCCGCAGGGGCGGTGACCCCCGAACCGTCTACAGTATGAGAAATCCACATAAAATCTGCGAGGATGGGTTGCACTGTGTACTAGACTTGTCACGTTTACTCCTAATACGATCTGACCTCAGACCGGGCTGTGAGAATGAAAAAAAAACTCTCGATACTGGTCACGAGCATGTCACAGACAAGATATTCTATTTTTTCTTGTATCTACAGATACTTTCCACCCGGTATGAATCCCTAAGTCACTGGTTCTCTATTACCTTTTCTACCTTTAAATAACATTATACTTATTGAACCTTCTCTAGTAGCTATTGGTGCACTGTGCGGGGGGGGGGGGGGGCATAAGGCCATGTATTCCTCATAATATTATCTCTACAAATTCTAATATTTTCTTCAATAAAGTGATTATTATTATTATTATTATTATTATTATTATTATTATTATTATTATATTATTATTATTATTATTATTATTATTATTATTATTATTATTATTATTATTATTATCATTATTATTATTATTATTATTATTATTATTATTATTATTATTATTATTATTATTATTATTATTATTATTATTATTATTATTATTATTATTATTATTATTATTATTATTATTATTATTATTATTATTACTATTATTATTATTTCCCAGGGAGGTACTACCTCCAGGTCATATGAGTGTGAAACATAAACTTGTTAAATATTTCACACTCTGCTCATTCTCTAATAAACACGTAAGATTTCGGTTAAATATTGCAACTATTACATTCATCGGGTTTACGCTACATACAGGTAAACGTATATATACCTGTATTAAGTATTCTTCTGAGTTTACTAACAGTTCGTTGCCTTTGAAGTGTTTCAATTCCAAGATAAAATATGTTAAAATACTTCCTCCTCAAGTAAGACGTCGTAGAAGGCGACTACAATACGGGAAGGAAGGAGCTGGCAACCCCTTCTTCAGTATTAATTATTAAAACAAAGAATTGAGTTGTTTGAATGTGCGTGGAAAAAATACAGGTGATAGGAAGGCATTGATTGTTCTTGATATGCAAGGAAAGAGGAACAGATGGGATTATATAAGAAGTATGTGAGAGAACTAGAGCTACGGTAGGGGGTAACAGTGATCTTAATTTATTAACTGTGAAAGAAGACGGAGCTATAGATGTTTGAACTGAAGAATAATGTGGATTAGAATAATGATAAGATGAGAGAAATGAATTATAGTAATTTTTTCTGTACGTATGGGAGAGAGGATAGTAAGGAGAGGAAAGAGAGAGAGAGAGAGAGAGAGAGAGAGAGAGAGAGAGAGAGAGAGAGAGAGAGAGAGAGAGAGAGAGAGAGAGAGAGAGAGAGAGAGAGAGAGATTTTGGGAGGTGTTAAGTCAATGTATAGAGAATTTTGAACTAAGAGAGAATAATTGTTGTAAGGAACCTAAATGATAAATCGGGGGAGACTGCTGTAGATGACATAATAAGTAAGTCAATACGACCAAGGTTAGATGATAATGAAGGGCATCTAACTGATACATGTATAGAAAAAGTTCTGGTAATAGGTAACATATTTTTTTAAGAAAATGAGGATAAATATAGTTACGAGATGTGAAGTAACGCACGGTGTCAGCACTTTGTATGTGCAAGTTTTAAGAGGAGCTACTGACATGTCAGATCATTATTTAGTGGTATCTACAGTAAGAGAACAAAATAGATGGAGTACTAGAAGAATGGCGTAGGTAGGTAAGAGAGAAGTGAAAGAGAATGAAGTAAATAAGGAGACTGCTAATGAGAGATACAAGAAACTGTTAGTAGAAAGGTGCAGTAGAGAAAGTACAGTAACGAGGAAGATAGCAACAATGTATTGGGGTAGATTTAATAAAGAAGGGGCAGAGTGCACAGCAGGAGATTTTGGGTTATAGCAGCGTGGTGCACATAGGCAAAACGGAGGAAATAAAGAGGGGTTTAAGTGAACATAGGAAATGGTTATCAATGTTTAAACGATATAAGGAAAGAAGAGTATATGAAGACTAAATAAATAGGTAAAATGAGTGGTGTCGGAGTGTAAATGGACAGCCAGTGACAGACTGTGTGAGCTGTCATCAACTAATTTTGATGAGAATAAGAGACAATTTAATAAGCTGAGAGAAACTGAGGAGCAATTGAGCTTGTTGGCAGTTTATAATAACAGAAGAGAGATGTTAGATAAGGAGGTGGAGGTACTGGAAAGATGGAGAGAATATTTTGAGTTGTTAAATGTTCATTATGAAATGGAGCAAAACTGAAATGTTAAAAGTAGGTAGGAACATAGTTTCGAACTGGTTTATGTATATGTAGAGTATATGCATGGAAAAAAAGAAAGGTATGTGAGGACTAGCAGAAAGCATACATAGTTCCTCTGTATAAGGAAAAAGAGGATAAGATTGAGTATGAAAATTATAGGGTAATAAGTCTGCCTGTGTCAAATAAAATACAATAGGATGAACTAGACTGCAGAAGGCGGAGGAGGATGCAGCAAGTGTAGGGGATGATGTGCAGACCAAGAATTTACAATGAAACTAATAAAGAAACAAGACCTAGATACAGTAAAGACAAATAACTGCTTGTCACATTTATAGCTTGGAAAATATAAATGATAGGATGGATAGTAAACAATGTGGATGATGATGTAAATGTATGGAACATATAACGCATAGCTAAAAGCAATAAACAGTTTTAATGAGGCGAGTGAGGAAAGAAGAGGGATCATTCTCTAGTGAAAGTATACCTTGACGAGGGATATGTTATGTCACCATGTTTTATATATATTATTTATATATAGGCTTGTAAAAGAAGCTAGTTCTAAGGTATTGGGCACAGGTGTGGGATTAGAAGATAATTAATATGATACAAAATGAGAGTAGTTACAATTGCTCTTTGCCGATGACACAGTTGTTTTGTGAGATTCTGATAAAAGTTGCAGAAGTTGGTGGACGAGTTTGGGAGTGGGCGTAAAAGAGGGAAATTTCAAGTACACACAGAAAAGAGCAAGATGATGGGAGCAACAAAACTCTTAGACAATGAAAAAAATAGAAATCAGACTGGAAGGAGGAACTACGGAGGAAGTGATTGTATTCAGATATTCGGAAGTGGACGTGTAGGCAAATGGGTCTATGAAAGATGAAGTGAACTATAATATGAATGAAGAGAAGGAGGTGGGTAGAATGATGAGGCATCTATGGAGAGAAAGAAGTTTTATTTTAAGTGCAGAAAGAAAAATATACCAACCCACTGTTAAGTGTGTGAGTCACGAGCTTTAATTTTTGCAGCGATGAGGCTGGTGGCAGTGGAGATGTATTTGAGAGGAATTTGGTGTGTTAATATTACGTAAATATTTCGGAGTGTGGACATTAGTAGACGGTGTAGGCAAGGAAAAGGTATTTTACAGAGGGCAGAGCAGAGGTAAAGGTGATTTGGTCATTTAGAGAGGATGAAGGTGGATAGGATGACCAAAATCTAGTGTGGGAGGAATTAGAGGTTAGAGTCGTCCCTCGAAGGGTAGGGGGAGGGGGGGACGTGTTTGAAGGAGGATTTAAGTGGTATGGGCATGAGCAGTTAGCAGGCATGTATGAACTTGTTATATCTGGGGTGAATAGAGACAAGTAGTTTTAAGGATTTAACATGCTGTTGGAGTATGAGCAGGGAAACATTAATGAAGGGATTCAGGGAAAAACCGGTTAGCCGGATTTCAGTCTTCGAGGTAGGAAGGATAATGCCTGCACCCTGAAGCAGGGGTGAAGCTGCTGCTGTTCAGAGGGCCACCTGAAGCGTGATGTCAACGCAAGACAGTTACTGACTGAATAATGGTGAATGCCTCTTTTTTTAGGGAGTCAACTTACTTTAATGAGAGACGGCCTATGTCCTCCCCCCCAAAAAAAAATATTATTTCTAATCATTATTTCGTCTGAACTGATTCACAAATCAAAAATTATAATTAGGAGCTGCGAGATTACTGGGTAATGTAATTAACTTTCCAAGAGAAAAACATTTTCACTTATCAGACTTAAGATATTTTTAAACAACCAGATATTTTTCTTTTTTTTGTGTATTAGTCTTTCAACGTTGTTCTTACTCACTCCCACACTCACATTCACTCACTCCCACACTCACATTCACTCACTCCCACACTCACATTCACTCACTCCCACACTCACATTCACTCACTCCCACACTCACATTCACTCACTCCCACACTCACATTCACTCACTCCCACACTCACATTCACTCACTCCCACACTCACATTCACTCACTCCCACACATTCACTCACTCCCACACTCACATTCACTCACTCCCACACTCACATTCACTCACTCCCACACTCACATTCACTCACTCCCACACTCACATTCACTCACTCCCACACTCACATTCACTCACTCCCACACTCACATTCACTCACTCCCACACTCACATTCACTCACTCCCACACTCACATTCCTCACTCCCACACTCACATTCACTCACTCCCACACTCACATTCACTCACTCCCACACTCACATTCACTCACTCCCACACTCACATTCACTCACTCCCACACTCACATTCACTCACTCCCACACTCACATTCACTCACTCCCACACTCACATTCACTCACTCCCACACTCACATTCACTCACTCCCACACTCACATTCACTCACTCCCACACTCACATTCACTCACTCCCACACTCACATTCACTCACTCCCACACTCACATTCACTCACTCCCACACTCACATTCACTCACTCCCACACTCACATTCACTCACTCCCACACTCACATTCACTCACTCCCACACTCACATTCACTCACTCCCACACTCACATTCACTCACTCCCACACTCACATTCACTCACTCCCACACTCACATTCACTCACTCCCACACTCACATTCACTCACTCCCACACTCACATTCACTCACTCCCACACTCACATTCACTCACTCCCACACTCACATTCACTCACTCCCACACTCACATTCACTCACTCCCACACTCACATTCACTCACTCCCACACTCACATTCACTCACTCCCACACTCACATTCACTCACTCCCACACTCACATTCACTCACTCCCACACTCACATTCACTCACTCCCACACTCACATTCACTCACTCCCACACTCACATTCACTCACTCCCACACTCACATTCACTCACTCCCACACTCACATTCACTCACTCCCACACTCACATTCACTCACTCCCACACTCACATTCACTCACTCCCACACTCACATTCACTCACTCCCACACTCACATTCCCTCACTCCCACACTCACATTCACTCACTCCCACACTCACATTCCCTCACTCCCACACTCACATTCACTCACTCCCACACTCACATTCACTCACTCCCACACTCACATTCACTCACTCCCACACTCACATTCACTCACTCCCACACTCACATTCACTCACTCCCACACTCACATTCACTCACTCCCACACTCACATTCACTCACTCCCACACTCACATTCACTCACTCCCACACTCACATTCACTCACTCCCACACTCACATTCCCTCACTCCCACACTCACATTCACTCACTCCCACACTCACATTCACTCACTCCCACACTCACATTCACTCACTCCCACACTCACATTCACTCACTCCCACACTCACATTCACTCACTCCCACACATTCACTCACTCCCACACTCACATTCACTCACTCCCACACTCACATTCCCTCACTCCCACACTCACTCACATTCACTCACTCCCACACTCACATTCCCTCACTCCCACACTCACTCACATTCACTCACTCCCACACTCACATTCCCTCACTCCCACACTCACATTCACTCACTTCCACACTCACATTCCCTCACTCCCACACTCACATTCACTCACTCCCACACTCACATTCCCTCACTCCCACACTCACATTCCCTCACTCCCACACTCACATTCCCTCACTCCCACACTCACATTCCCTCACTCCCACACTCACATTCCCTCACTCCCACACTCACATTCCCTCACTCCCACACTCACTCACATTCACTCACTCCCACACTCACATTCCCTCACTCCCACACTCACTCACATTCACTCACTCCCACACTCACATTCACTCACTCCCACACTCACATTCACTCACTCCCACACTCACATTCCCTCACTCCCACACTCACTCACATTCACTCACTCCCACACTCACATTCACTCACTCCCACACTCACATTCACTCACTCCCACACTCACTCACATTCACTCACTACCACACTCACATTCACTCACTCCCACACTCACATTCACTCACTCCCATACTCACTCACATTCACTCACTCCCACACTCACATTCACTCACTCCCACACTCACTCACATTCACTCACTCCCACACTCACTTTCACTCACTCCCACACTCACTCACATTCACTCACTCCCACACTCACATTCACTCACTTCTACACTCACATTCACTCACTCCCACACTCACATTCACTCACTCCCACACTCACATTACTCACTCCCTCATTCCACACTCACTTTACTCACTCCATCACTCCACACTCACATTACTCACTCCCTCATTCCACACTCACATTACTCACTCCCTCACTCAACACTTACCCATTTAATCGTAATTAGCGTTGAGATAACCAGCCCTTCAACGTTAGGTTAGATCAATTCTTTTTAAATTAGAATGTAAACGCTAAGTGTAAATACACTGAGAGTTATACACCTTTCGATGTGTATACATTGAGAGTTACACACCTTTTGATGTATATACATTGATGGATATACACCCCTCAGTGTATATTAGGGTAGCTATGACTATATGTAAAGAAAAATATACATCACATCACAGGGTTGCCCTTATTTAACCTTATTTAACAGACGATCAGAACTTTTTGACAATTATGATGGAAATCAGAGGCCGCTGAGAGGCAGCAGCCGCCTTGTTGCCAGTCCTCGGATAATTTGTCAGTCTCGGTTTATATGAGTATTACTGAATGGCAAATGATTCTGTGTGTACTCTACTGTATAACAATCTTACCAAAATATTCTTTTTTTCATGTATACTATACATAGATTAGATTTATGCATAATGTAGATTATACTGGTTGCAGGTATTTTTATTTTTTTAATTATTTGGGCAAATATGATTTAAAAAAGTTGGTTTTAAAGTTACATTAAAAGTGAAAGGGATTTTTTGTAAGTTAGTTTCGGGTCGCCCGAGTGTTCAATACTCACTGAAGTTATTTTATAAAAAAAAAATGGCTGTTGAGAAATTTCTACCTACTTCTGTTGGCTTTTACTGCAAGCTAATTTGGCTCTGGATGTCATCCATCTTGGACGAGTGGTGTGCTAATGAGCCACTGACGTCTTGTGGTCTCGGGATGCGTACTGGCTTTCTGATTTTTCGCTCCTATCAGAGCACTGACAGGAGACTAAGCTTGTTTACCATGCTGTCAGGACCTCTGCCCAGTACCACTACAGGCAATAAGTCGTATTAAACACTATGAGCAGGTGGCTCGTGTGGTATATTTAAAAATTAAAAACTCTTCGGTTTGAAATTTCAGTATAAGCAAAACTTCCAGCTATCAGGCAAGTCCATTTTTTTTTTTTCACTATTTGCACTTGGCCTCGAGTAAGCCATGTATGGACGAAGGTCAAAAGCGCTTAGGAAATATTTTTCTGCTTAATCATTCAGATGACAACAATTTTAAGATAGTGAACTGAGGAAATATCGAACATCATAAGTTCAAATTTTTTCCTAATCTCTTTTTTTTAAAGTAATTATTTATTGTGTTATATTCTGTTTGTGGGAGTTATGAATTAATCTAAAGTGTTGGGCTATAATATATTTGTTTCATTTCCAGGTTTAAGAGCCTAATAAATACGAAACTGGAAATAACGAGCATCTCGCCAGTTGTTCTGACTTTTTGCGAAGCTTGACAGAGATAATCTTCGGCTTCAGACTGCTGATTAAGTTGTCTATTGTCAGGAACGTCGTCTTTCACTATCTGAAGAAAGGAATGTATCACTGGTATATTTTACCGACAACTTGATGAATTAGACACATGTGCAACGTCTAGGTACCTTTATTTGTGTAGAAGAGTAGGTAATCAGTCTTCCGTTTATGTACCAATATTGTATTGATAAAGCCACTGGATGGCGAACGTTCACGAAATAAAAGTACCGAGGTGTTGCACATGTGTCTATATTCATATGGAGAAAAGACTTATATTAGTGTCAGCACCAAGGTTACCAACATAGATACCATTCTTTTCAAGATTGATGGACAGATTACATCGACTCAAGGTTGGGGGACTGATTACCTCTAACTTCTCCTGATCTTCACAGTTCACCTTTGTATGGACTGATGAAGCCATTAAAGATACCCAAGTGTTGCACATGCGTCTAATTTATCAACTTGTCGGTTCTCTGAGCCATTCATCTACACCATAGATACCACTAGGACTCTCTGGAAGAAAGTACAGAGTATAAGAAGGAGGACTCTGGCGTGCACAAACTACAGGAAACTACAGCGCGTACTGTGCGTTGAAGAATTATCAACTGAGGCAGGAGGGCTGGCGAGTGGAGGAGGACCTGCTCAACGGTGACCTCGTCACCCTTTTTGACTTCTCCCTAAAGGACACACTCAGCATAATGAGAAAGAGGACAAGCTGATCTTGCAGACGCAGTAACAAGATTCCTCGAGCATGAATATGGTCGGGATTGACAAGTTAAGTTACCCTCGAGTAACATCTACTGAGGTAAATTAGCAAATGTAGCAGGGATATTCAGGCTATTGATTTAAAAAAACTATTCACGGAGCACTCAGCTGTCTGGCACGCTTCTCTCATCAACTTCCGATGTGGATTGTAACTCTCAGCAGTGCAGGTTTAATATCATAATCTTTACAAATGTAAGTTACTATGATTCTGGAACAAAACAAACAATTTAACACAGTAATTTTCATTTTCCATTTTCATATTTTCCGTATATGTGCAAATGGGAGTTACTTTTGAAGATTGTTACATACGTCTAATTTTTGGTACGTATACTTACATTCCGGACTTAAATCCTAAAGACTGAAGAGTGCATGGACTCTGAAGGAGGGGCAGGGATGCTGCCATTCGGAGGGTTATATAAATTGGGATACCTCCATGTTTCTTTCAAAGACATGAATAATGGCGAGTGTATTTCGTTTTTTTTGAGTTACGCTTCGTCGATGGAAGACCATCGATGTGTTAAAAAAAAAGGCCTACATTTCATTATGTAACATGGACAAACTTAAGTATTTGGGT
>NW_027197521.1:42500-59972 GCF_038502225.1 Cherax quadricarinatus
ACTGATCGCTACTAGGTCACTCTCCCTGAGCCGTGAGCTTTATCATACCTCTGCTTAAAGCTATGTATGGATCCTGCCTCCACTACATCGCTTCCCAAACTATTCCACTTACTGACTACTCTGTGGCTGAAGAAATACTTCCTAACATCCCTGTGATTCATCTGTGTCTTCAGCTTCCAACTGTGTCCCCTTGTTACTGTGTCCAATCTCTGGAACATCCTGTCTTTGTCCACCTTGTCAATTCCTCTCAGTATTTTGTATGTCGTTATCATGTCCCCCCTATCTCTCCTGTCCTCCAGTGTCGTCAGGTTGATTTCCCTTAACCTCTCCTCGTAGGACATACCTCTTAGCTCTGGGACTAGTCTTGTTGCAAACCTTTGCACTTTCTCTAGTTTCTTCACGTGCTTGGCTAGGTGTGGGTTCCAAACTGGTGCCGCATACTCCAATATGGGCCTAACGTACACGGTGTACAGGGTCCTGAATGATTCCTTATTAAGATGTCGGAATGCTGTTCTGAGGTTTGCTAGGCGCCCATATGCTGCAGCAGTTATTTGGTTGATGTGCGCTTCAGGAGATGTGCCTGGTGTTATACTCACCCCAAGATCTTTTTCCTTGAGTGAGGTTTGTAGTCTCTGACCCCCTAGACTGTACTCCGTCTGCGGCCTTCTTTGCCCTTCCCCAATCTTCATGACTTTGCACTTGGTGGGATTGAACTCCAGGAGCCAATTGCTGGACCAGGTCTGCAGCCTGTCCAGATCCCTTTGTAGTTCTGCCTGGTCTTCGATCGAGTGAATTCTTCTCATCAACTTCACGTCATCTGCAAACAGGGACACCTCAGAGTCTATTCCTTCCGTCATGTCGTTCACAAATACCAGAAACAGCACTGGTCCTAGGACTGACCCCTGCGGGACCCCGCTGGTCACAGGTGCCCACTCTGACACCTCGCCACGTACCATGACTCGCTGCTGTCTTCCTGACAAGTATTCCCTGATCCATTGTAGTGCCTTCCCTGTTATCCCTGCTTGGTCCTCCAGTTTTTGCACCAATCTCTTGTGTGGAACTGTGTCAAACGCCTTCTTGCAGTCCAAGAAAATGCAATCCACCCACCCCTCTCTCTCTTGTCTTACTGCTGTCACCATGTCATAGAACTCCAGTAGGTTTGTGACACAGGATTTCCCGTCCCTGAAACCATGTTGGCTGCTGTTGATGAGATCGTTCCTTTCTAGGTGTTCCACCACTCTTCTCCTGATAATCTTCTCCATGATTTTGCATACTATACATGTCAGTGACACTGGTCTGTAGTTTAATGCTTCATGTCTGTCTCCTTTTTTAAAGATTGGGACTACATTTGCTGTCTTCCATGCCTCAGGCAATCTCCCTGTTTCGATAGATGTATTGAATATTGTTGTTAGGGGTACACATAGCGCCTCTGCTCCCTCTCTCAATACCCATGGGGAGATGTTATCTGGCCCCATTGCCTTTGAGGTATCTAGCTCACTCAGAAGCCTCTTCACTTCTTCCTCGGTTGTGTGCACTGTGTCCAGCACTTGGTGGTGTGCCCCACCTCTCCGTCTTTCTGGAGTCCCTTCTGTCTCCTCTGTGAACACTTCTTTGAATCTCTTGTTGAGTTCTTCACATACTTCACGGTCATTTCTTGTTGTCTCTCCTCCTTCCTTCCTTAGCCTGATTACCTGGTCCTTGACTGTTGTTTTCCTCCTGATGTGGCTGTACAACAGTTTCGGGTCAGATTTGGCTTTCGCTGCTATGTCATTTTCATATTGTCTTTGGGCCTCCCTTCTTATCTGTGCATATTCGTTTCTGGCTCTACGACTGTTCTCCTTATTCTCCTGGGTCCTTTGCCTTCTATATTTCTTCCATTCCCTAGCACACTTGGTTTTTGCCTCCCTGCACCTTTGGGTAAACCATGGGCTCATCCTGGCTTTTTCATTATTCCTGTTACCCTTGGGTACAAACCTCTCCTCAGCCTCCTTGCATTTTGTTGCTACATATTCCATCATCTCATTAACTGGCTTCCCTGCCAGTTCTCTGTCCCACTGAACCCCGTTCAGGTAGTTCCTCATTCCTGTGTAGTCCCCTTTCTTGTAGTTTGGCTTCATTCGTCCTGGCCTTCCTGCTTCTCCCTCCACTTGTAGCTCTACTGTGTATTCGAAGCTTAAACCCACATGGTCACTGGCCCCAAGGGGTCTTTCATATGTGATGTCCTCGATATCTGCACTACTCAAGGTGAATACTAAGTCCAGCCTTGCTGGTTCATCCTCTCCTCTCTCTCTTGTAGTGTCCCTTACGTCCGGTCGGACGTTCGCGTGCGTGTGCGTGTGTGTGTGTGTGTGTGTGTGTGTGTGTGTGTGTGTGTGTGTGTGTGTGTGTGTGTGTGTGTGTGTGTGTGTGTGTGTGTGTGTGTGTGTGTGTGTGTGTGTGTGTGTGTGTGTGTGTGTGTGTGTGTGTGTGTGTGTGTGTGTGTGTGTGTGTGTGTGTGTGTGTGTGTGTGTGTGTGTGTGTGTGTGTGTGTGTGTGTGTGTGTGTGTGTGTGTGTGTGTGTGTGTGTGTGTGTGTGTGTGTGTGTGTGTGTGTGTGTGTGTGTGTGTGTGTGTGTGTGTGTGTGTGTGTGTGTGTGTGTGTGTGTGTGTGTGTGTGTGTGTGTGTGTGTGTGTGTGTGTGTGTGTGTGTGTGTGTGTGTGTGTGTGTGTGTGTGTGTGTGTGTGTGTGTGTGTGTGTGTGTGTGTGTGTGTGTGTGTGTGTGTGTGTGTGTGTGTGTGTGTGTGTGTGTGTGTGTGTGTGTGTGTGTGTGTGTGTGTGTGTGTGTGTGTGTGTGTGTGTGTGTGTGTGTGTGTGTGTGTGTGTGTGTGTGTGTGTGTGTGTGTGTGTGTGTGTGTGTGTGTGTGTGTGTGTGTGTGTGTGTGTGTGTGTGTGTGTGTGTGTGTGTGTGTGTGTGTGTGTGTGTGTGTGTGTGTGTGTGTGTGTGTGTGTGTGTGTGTGTGTGTGTGTGTGTGTGTGTGTGTGTGTGTGTGTGTGTGTGTGTGTGTGTGTGTGTGTGTGTGTGTGTGTGTGTGTGTGTGTGTGTGTGTGTGTGTGTGTGTGTGTGTGTGTGTGTGTGTGTGTGTGTGTGTGTGTGTGTGTGTGTGTGTGTGTGTGTGTGTGTGTGTGTGTGTGTGTGTGTGTGTGTGGTGTGTGTGTGTGTGTGTGTGTGTGTGTGTGTGTGTGTGTGTGTGTGTGTGTGTGTGTGTGTGTGTGTGTGTGTGTGTGTGTGTGTGTGTGTGTGTGTGTGTGTGTGTGTGTGTGTGTGTGTGTGTGTGTGTGTGTGTGTGTGTGTGTGTGTGTGTGTGTGTGTGTGTGTGTGTGTGTGTGTGTGTGTGTGTGTGTGTGTGTGTGTGTGTGTGTGTGTGTGTGTGTGTGTGTGTGTGTGTGTGTGTGTGTGTGTGTGTGTGTGTGTGTGTGTGTGTGTGTGTGTGTGTGTGTGTGTGTGTGTGTGTGTGTGTGTGTGTGTGTGTGTGTGTGTGTGTGTGTGTGTGTGTGTGTGTGTGTGTGTGTGTGTGTGTGTGTGTGTGTGTGTGTGTGTGTGTGTGTGTGTGTGTGTGTGTGTGTGTGTGTGTGTGTGTGTGTGTGTGTGTGTGTGTGTGTGTCTGTGTGTGTGTTTGTGTGTGTGTGTGTGTGTGTGTGTGTGTGTGTGTGTGTGTGTGTGTGTGTGTGTGTGTGTGTGTGTGTGTGTGTGTGTGTGTGTGTGTGTGTACTCACAGAGTTGTACTCACCTAGTTGAGGTTGCGGGGGTCGAGTCCGAGCTCCTGGCCCCGCCTCTTCACTGATCGCTACTAGGTCACTCTCCCTGAGCCGTGAGCTTTATCATACCTCTGCTTAAAGCTATGTATGGATCCTGCCTCCACTACATCGCTTCCCAAACTATTCCACTTACTGACTACTCTGTGGCTGAAGAAATACTTCCTAACATCCCTGTGATTCATCTGTGTCTTCAGCTTCCAACTGTGTCCCCTTGTTACTGTGTCCAATCTCTGGAACATCCTGTCTTTGTCCACCTTGTCAATTCCTCTCAGTATTTTGTATGTCGTTATCATGTCCCCCCTATCTCTCCTGTCCTCCAGTGTCGTCAGGTTGATTTCCCTTAACCTCTCCTCGTAGGACATACCTCTTAGCTCTGGGACTAGTCTTGTTGCAAACCTTTGCACTTTCTCTAGTTTCTTCACGTGCTTGGCTAGGTGTGGGTTCCAAACTGGTGCCGCATACTCCAATATGGGCCTAACGTACACGGTGTACAGGGTCCTGAATGATTCCTTATTAAGATGTCGGAATGCTGTTCTGAGGTTTGCTAGGCGCCCATATGCTGCAGCAGTTATTTGGTTGATGTGCGCTTCAGGAGATGTGCCTGGTGTTATACTCACCCCAAGATCTTTTTCCTTGAGTGAGGTTTGTAGTCTCTGACCCCCTAGACTGTACTCCGTCTGCGGCCTTCTTTGCCCTTCCCCAATCTTCATGACTTTGCACTTGGTGGGATTGAACTCCAGGAGCCAATTGCTGGACCAGGTCTGCAGCCTGTCCAGATCCCTTTGTAGTTCTGCCTGGTCTTCGATCGAGTGAATTCTTCTCATCAACTTCACGTCATCTGCAAACAGGGACACCTCAGAGTCTATTCCTTCCGTCATGTCGTTCACAAATACCAGAAACAGCACTGGTCCTAGGACTGACCCCTGCGGGACCCCGCTGGTCACAGGTGCCCACTCTGACACCTCGCCACGTACCATGACTCGCTGCTGTCTTCCTGACAAGTATTCCCTGATCCATTGTAGTGCCTTCCCTGTTATCCCTGCTTGGTCCTCCAGTTTTTGCACCAATCTCTTGTGTGGAACTGTGTCAAACGCCTTCTTGCAGTCCAAGAAAATGCAATCCACCCACCCCTCTCTCTCTTGTCTTACTGCTGTCACCATGTCATAGAACTCCAGTAGGTTTGTGACACAGGATTTCCCGTCCCTGAAACCATGTTGGCTGCTGTTGATGAGATCGTTCCTTTCTAGGTGTTCCACCACTCTTCTCCTGATAATCTTCTCCATGATTTTGCATACTATACATGTCAGTGACACTGGTCTGTAGTTTAATGCTTCATGTCTGTCTCCTTTTTTAAAGATTGGGACTACATTTGCTGTCTTCCATGCCTCAGGCAATCTCCCTGTTTCGATAGATGTATTGAATATTGTTGTTAGGGGTACACATAGCGCCTCTGCTCCCTCTCTCAATACCCATGGGGAGATGTTATCTGGCCCCATTGCCTTTGAGGTATCTAGCTCACTCAGAAGCCTCTTCACTTCTTCCTCGGTTGTGTGCACTGTGTCCAGCACTTGGTGGTGTGCCCCACCTCTCCGTCTTTCTGGAGTCCCTTCTGTCTCCTCTGTGAACACTTCTTTGAATCTCTTGTTGAGTTCTTCACATACTTCACGGTCATTTCTTGTTGTCTCTCCTCCTTCCTTCCTTAGCCTGATTACCTGGTCCTTGACTGTTGTTTTCCTCCTGATGTGGCTGTACAACAGTTTCGGGTCAGATTTGGCTTTCGCTGCTATGTCATTTTCATATTGTCTTTGGGCCTCCCTTCTTATCTGTGCATATTCGTTTCTGGCTCTACGACTGTTCTCCTTATTCTCCTGGGTCCTTTGCCTTCTATATTTCTTCCATTCCCTAGCACACTTGGTTTTTGCCTCCCTGCACCTTTGGGTAAACCATGGGCTCATCCTGGCTTTTTCATTATTCCTGTTACCCTTGGGTACAAACCTCTCCTCAGCCTCCTTGCATTTTGTTGCTACATATTCCATCATCTCATTAACTGGCTTCCCTGCCAGTTCTCTGTCCCACTGAACCCCGTTCAGGTAGTTCCTCATTCCTGTGTAGTCCCCTTTCTTGTAGTTTGGCTTCATTCGTCCTGGCCTTCCTGCTTCTCCCTCCACTTGTAGCTCTACTGTGTATTCGAAGCTTAAAACCACATGGTCACTGGCCCCAAGGGGTCTTTCATATGTGATGTCCTCGATATCTGCACTACTCAAGGTGAATACTAAGTCCAGCCTTGCTGGTTCATCCTCTCCTCTCTCTCTTGTAGTGTCCCTTACGTGTTGTACCACCTCCATCATCTTAGCCCTCCATGTATCTTGGCCCCCATGTGGGTCCAAGTTCTCCCAATCGATCTCCTTGTGGTTAAAGTCACCCATGATCAGGAGCTTTGCCCTGCATGCATGAGCTCTTCTGGCCACTCTAGCCAGTGTGTGTGTGTGTGTGTGTGTGTGTGTGTGTGTGTGTGTGTGTGTGTGTGTGTGTGTGTGTGTGTGTGTGTGTGTGTGTGTGTGTGTGTGTGTTGTGTGTATCTTTACAGCGAGCATCGACCACACAATGCTGAGAAGAGCGTGACAGAAAATGTATACTCTGCTGCTCACGGTAAGATTTTATTCCCAGAGTTTTGATGACTTATTTTGCGCTGGCGCAAATCACAAATCATCTTGAACGTCATTCAGAGGGCAGAGAATAAATAAAAACGAAAATAGTAAAGTGTGAAATCTTCCTTGAAACAATTTACGTCTCCTTGATGGTCTCGGTCACGTAATTCACTGAAGGAAGAGAGTTGTCAATTCAGTCACCCTTCCTTTTCAAACTTTAACCATTTTCTATATAGCTCAGAGTAACCATTTTCTTTGGTGTGCAGTCCAAATACACTCACTCCATGATCATAGAAAACGGAAATTTCTTGCCTGTCTAACATATTTCTCAGGTCCAGCCTTTAATATATAACAAATGAATATGATCAAAGATTTGCGTGCTTGTAGCTTCCTCGAGACTTTAATGTTCACGAAGTATGGATTTATTTCATATATATATATATATATATATATATATATATATATATATATATATATATATATATATATATATATATATATATATATATATATGCAATAAGATCACAGTAAACAGGTGATTTCAGAATATGCAAAACAACCACTCTGAAAGAATAGAGAAATTCCAAGCGCTTTCGTGACTACTCACATTATCAAGGAACTATGAAAGTAAAGCATCCAAGGGAGCTATATAAGGGGTCTGGCCAACACCACACTGTCAGATCCCACAACGGTTAAACACCTGAGGACCTATCCAAGTTGGGTCGGCGCGCGTCAGGTGTTTAACCGTTGTGGGATCTGATAGTGAGGTGCTGGCCAGACCCCTTATATAGCTTCCTTGGATGCTTTACTTTCATAGTTCCTTGATAATGTGAGTAGTCACGAAAGCGCTTGGAATTTCTCTATTCTTTCAGAGTGGTTGTTTTGCATATATATATATATATATATATATATATATATATATATATATATATATATATATATATATATATATATATATATAATATATATATATATATATAATTGTGATGTAGTTCAGCTGGGCTTGTGAGGTCTCTGGGGAGACCTAATTTAACCAATTATATGGTCACACCTTGCCTTGGCAAACGTCTGTAGCCACGCCCACGTCTGAGGTCTTTTGTTCTTGACGGCGTCAGACCTAGGCGTCAGGTCGTACACGTGGTTGTGGAGGGTGCTTGGACCACCATAAAAGCCCAAGGAAGAGCATGATCAGGAGATTCGAGCGGAGCTGCTGCTGGGGTGCAGAGCTCCTGAGCAGAGACTTCGAGCGGAGCTGCTGCTGGGGTGCAGGGCTCGGGAGAAGGCTGCTGAAGTCTCTGGAGGAGACTGTTGGAGGCATTGGGCAGAGTACTGGCTTGGCGCAGTACTCGTGCTGTGTAGGTCTTGGGACCTGTGGCTTAGTTCCTGTGTGAACTGTCCTCTGAACTATATTGTAAGTTATATTCATTTTCGTCAAGTTGATTGTGTTCCCTGTCTCACTGCTTATGTGTACCACCCCATTTATCTAAACCACAATGATGTACTCCTGTTCCCAAATATATTATTGTACAAGGACTTAATAATAAACTGTGTTTGAGTAGAATAGTAATATTCACTGTCCCCGTTATTTATTCTTTTTCCATTTATTTATGTTTAGTTAAAGTAGTGAGAGGGTGAGTAGTGTAGTGGTGGGTAGAGTAATGAGAGGTGAAGGTGTAGTCACCAGTGACCTCACATTACCTACCTACCTCCGCTACCACTCGCCTGCTACCTACCACCTCCGCTCATCCCTCCTACCACCTCGCCTGCCTGTCCCCTGCCTACTAACTCCCTCCTCTTACCCCCATATTCCCCTAATCATTACCCCCCTACATGACATGTGTGTTATTATCAGTGTGATATTATAATCCTAGTGATCTTAACTGACCTTTTCTTGACAGTGGGTCTGAATAATTGTTTGGTTGTATTATTATATTTGGTGGAGTTGGTTGTTGGTTTGAGATAAATGGTGGAGAATATCAGTATTTGGGTGAGACTTTTGGGGGAAGCAATTACTGGCCGAAATTGAATATTTACAGAGGAATGAGAAGTCACCCAGCCCGCCTTGGAAGACTAGCCCACAACTGTCACCCACTGAAGAGATGCCTATGATTATTATCCACCTGATGTGCCCAGTCACCCAGCTGATGTGCCCCAGTAGATGTATTGCTGCCTTGGTCTGTCATCCATTGTAGTGGGTGTCTGTCTGCGTCACCCAGCCTCTGTGACCATCACCCACGGACCGCCAGTTACCCGCAGTTGCCAGGGATGGGTGACCGCACCTGCTGTTGATGACCTGAAGTGACCTCACCTCACCTCGAGCAACTGACCATAGCCTGCTACTGCTGATGTCGGCTGCTGTGATGCTGTCTGCTATGCTGTGGCCGTGCTGTGATGCTGTCTGCTATGCTGTGGCCGTGCTGTGATGCTGTCTGCTATGCTGTGGCCGTGCTGTGATGCTGTCTGCTATGCTGTGGCAGTGCTGTGATGCTGTCTGCTATGCTGTGGCCGTGCTGTGATGCTGTCTGCTATGCTGTGGCCGTGCTGTGTGCTGTGGCCTGCTGATGCTGCGGCCGTGCTGTGATGTGATGCTGGGACCGTGCTGCGATGCTGTGGCCGTGCTGTGTGCTGCTGTGATACGGCCGTGCTGTGATGCTGCGATGCTGCCTAGCTCAAGAAGAGGAGATGGCGGTGATGCTGCAGTGGTGTGTGAGGGATTCTGGCTGGTGTGCCAGGACAGGAGAATCTACTATGAAGGAGCTGCCATCCTCGGAGATGTGGAAGGACGTGAGCCGCGGAGATGGACTCCAGCTGCTGGGACCAGCCTGCTATCAAGGGCGGTATGGAGGTGTATCCTGCCTTGCTGGTCGACCTGTACGACTGGTATGCGGGGATGTCCTGCCAGCCATGAGAGACAATTGAGAGTGTGAGATGTCCCCAGCCTACTTTGACTTGCCAGAAGTGTTAGTGTTACCTGTGTGAAATAAGGTGACCTTGAATACGGTCCAGTGATTATGGCCGCCTTGTTTTATGAGGCCAGTGAATCCTAGTAGTGGCATAGGATAATGGAGGGTCTTAGCTGCGATGCCTGCCCTGTCTCGATTTTCAGATGTTGTAGTGTGCATGTGAAGTGTGCCGAAAATGCGACCTTGGTGGTCGTGAAGTGGTCCAGTTGCAGTTACTTGAAAGAATGCAACCCGTTGGAGCAGTTTTCCACGCCATAGAAGCCTAGAGAGGTTTGGCCCAATGGTTAACGTGCGAGGGTGACTAGCATTGGCTAGTGCATTTCTAGTAGAAGTAGGGAAGGCACTGGAGCCCGATATTTAGGTTTAAGGAGAAATGGCGGGTAAGGAGGCTTTGCACCAGAGAGCAACTATTATGCTGGCCAACTGCGAGGTGTACTGATTATGCTGCCTTGTGGTAGTTGAGGAGGTTGAGGGAAATATATGTAATTGAATAATTTTGTATTATGTATAATTTTGTCTTTGTATTGTAATAGATTTAAGGGGTTAGGATTAAAATAGTCTAATAACTTAGGACAAATTGTCCTAGTTCTCAGATATTTTAAATTGGGGGAGAAAGGGGGATGTGATGTAGTTCAGCTGGGCTTGTGAGGTCTCTGGGGAGACCTAATTTAACCAATTATATGGTCACACCTTGCCTTGGCAAACGTCTGTAGCCACGCCCACGTCTGAGGTCTTTTGTTCTTGACGGCGTCAGACCTAGGCGTCAGGTCGTACACGTGGTTGTGGAGGGTGCTTGGACCACCATAAAAGCCCAAGGAAGAGCATGATCAGGAGATTCGAGCGGAGCTGCTGCTGGGGTGCAGAGCTCCTGAGCAGAGACTTCGAGCGGAGCTGCTGCTGGGGTGCAGGGCTCGGGAGAAGCTGCTGAAGTCTCTGGAGGAGACTGTTGGAGGCATTGGGCAGAGTACTGGCTTGGTGCAGTACTCGTGCTGTGTAGGTCTTGGGACCTGTGGCTTAGTTCCTGTGATGAACTGCCCTTTGTGCTATATTGTAAGTTATATTCATTTTCGTCAAGTTGATTGTGTTCCCTGTCTCACTGCTTATGTGTACCACCCCATTTATCTAAACCCCAATGATGTACTCCTGTTCCCAAATATATTATTGTACAAGGACTTAATAATAAACTGTGTTTGAGTAGAATAGTAATATTCACTGTCCCCGTTATTTATTCTTATTTCCATTTATTTATGTTTAGTTAAAGTAGTGAGAGGGTGAGTAGTGTAGTGTGGCAGGTAGAGTAATGAGAGGTGAAGGTGTAGTCACCAGTGACCTCACATTACCATTACCTACCTACCGCTCACCTCTCCTGTCATCTCCTACCACGTCGCCTGCATGTCCCCTACCTACCTACCTCCGCTAATCATCTCTCTCCTACCACCTCGCCTGCCTGTCCCCTGCCTACTAACTCCCTCCTCTTACTCCCATATTCCCCTAATCATTACCCCCCCTACATGACATAGTGGGTGTCTGCATCGCCCAGTCTCTGTGACTATCACCCATGGACTGCCAGTTACCAGCAGTTACCAGGGATGGGTGACCTCACCTGCTGTTGATGACCTGAAGTGACCTCACCTCACCTCGAGCAACTGACCATAGCCTGCCACTGCTGATGTCGGCTGCTGTGATGCTGTCTGCTATGCTGTGGCTGTGCTGTGATGCTGTCTGCTATGCTGTGGCCGGGCTGTGATGCGGCCGTGCTGTGATGTTGAGATGCTGCGGTCGTGCGGTGATGTTGAGATACTGCGGCCGTGCTGTGATGCTGGGACCGTGCTGCGATGCTGTGGCCGTGCTGTGTGCTGCTGTGATACGGCCGTCCTGTGATGCTGCGATGCTGCCTAGCTCAAGAGGAGGAGATGGCGGTGATGCTGCAGTGGTGTGTGAGGGATTCTGGCTGATGTGCCAGGACAGGAGAATCTACTATGAAGGAGCTGCCATCCTCGGAGATGTGGAAGGACGTGAGCCGCGGAGATGGACTCCAGCTGCTGGGACCAGCCTGCTATCAAGGGCGGTATGGAGGTGTATCCTGCCTTGCTGGTCGACCTGTACGACTGGTATGCGGGGATGTCCTGCCAGCCATGAGAGACAATTGAGAGTGTGTGATGTCCCAAGCCTACTTGGACTTGCCAAAAGTGTTAGTGTTACCTGTGTGAAATAAGGTGACCTTGAATACGGTCCAGTGTTTATGGCCGCCTTGTTTTATGAGGCCAGTGAATCATAGTAGTGGCATAGGATAATGGAGGGTCTTAGCTGCGATGCCTGCCCTGTCTCGATTTTCAGATGTTGTAGTGTGCATGTGAAGTGTGCCGAAAATGCGACCTTGGTGGTCGTGAAGTGGTCCAGTTGCAGTTACTTGAAAGAATGCAACCCATTGGAGCAGTTTTCCACGCCATAGAAGCCAAGAGAGGTTTGGCCCAATGGTTAACGTGCGAGGGTGACTAGCATTGGCTAGTGCATGTGGTGACGTGTACTTAGCTTAGTCAGTGGTGACGTGTACTTAGTCAGTGGTGACGTGTACTTAGCTCTGTGAAGACCTGTTTGTGTGCTCTCTGTGAATCTGAACCAGGATGCCCTCTCTTGAGCAACTTTACCAGCAGCTGAGAGAAGAGCTCAGAGTTGCTAAGATGGAGATACGGCGATTAACGGAGGAGAACAAGAGGATTCGTAGTAATCCTCCTGTTGTGAGTCCCCAGGTTAAGAGGGGAGCTTGGTCAGTGGCCGGGCAACATGGAACCAAGCTGAAGATCAAGAAAACGGTTGGAGAGGCAGAAACAACGAGAAACCAGAAGACTACCGTGGAAACTTCCAACCCATTCTCGGTGCTACCTGACGAATGTGAGTGTTCTACTGGGAATGCCACAACGAGCACCAAAGAAGCATTGGCAGACGTGAGTAAGACATCCCTAGAAACCCCAACGAAGACCATCGAGAACGTCTTGACGAATTCTACAAGTGGTGTAATGCTACCTGGCGAATGTGAGTCGACTACTCGGAGCATCACGACGGACGACGCCAAGGAAGGTAAAAACATTGTTGTTGTTGGGGATAGCCAGATTAGGTACATGGATAGGGCATTCTGCTTGAAGGATAGGAGTAGGAGGCAGAGAGTGTGTTTTCCTGGGGCTGGGATGAAGGATATTGTTAGCCGTCTGGATGACATCATGAGAGGTAATGGGAGCAATCCTATTATCTGTCTCAGTGCTGGAGGCAACGATGTTGGCAGACGTAGGAGTGAGGACCTGATTAGCAGGTATAGGTCAGCAATAGAGATAATTAGGAGGAAGGGTGGGAAACCTGTCATATGTGGCATTTTGCCAAGGAGAGGAGTTGGAAATGAATGGTTGTCCAGAGCAATTGGTGTCAATTGCTGGCTGGACAAATACTGTAAGGAAAATGCGGTAACATTCATTGACAACTGGGACCTCTTCTATGGCAGAAATGACATGTATGCCAGGGATGGGGTTCACTTATCTAGGTGTGGGGTGGGAGCACTGGCCAACGCAGTGGAGGGAGCTGTTAGGTCTTTAAACTAGGAATAGTTAGTGGTATGGGTTTTGGCGGGAAAACTGTGAAGTCGCAGGGTAGTAACATGAGTACTAGGAGAACTAGTAATAGGCAAAATGAGGTGGATATTGGAAAGCCAGTGGCACTAATTGACAAGGACAGTAATAGGTTTAGTGGAATAACAGAAAGGAGCAGGAAGGGTAAAGAGAGAGGAGGGTCTTTAAGTATTTATTACACAAATAGTCGCAGTGCTAGGAATAAGATGGACGAGTTGAGACTAGTTGCTAGTGCAGGTAACATAGATGTATTTGCCATTACTGAGACGTGGTTTAATTCAAAAAGTCGGGACATGCCTGCAGAATGTCACATTCAGGGTTTTAAATTGTTCCAAGTAGATAGAAGTATCGGGAAGGGGGGTGGGGTGGCATTGTATGTCCGAGATCGCTTGAACTGTTGCATAAAAACGGGTATTAAGTCTGAAGTAACACATACAGAGTCTGTTTGGATAGAATTTTCAGAGGGGCATGAAAAATTAATTTTAGGTGTGATATACCGTCCCCCAAATTTAGATAGGGACCAGGGGAGACTACTATGGGAGGAAATTGTTAGGGCCACAAGGCACGATAATGTAGTAATTCTAGGAGACTTTAACTTTAGTCATATTGATTGGAATTTCTTGACTGGGAATTTAGAATCATACGATTTCTTAGAAGTAGTTCAGGATTGTTTTTTGAAGCAGTTTGTGACAGAACCTACAAGGGGTAATAACCTGCTTGACTTAGTTCTGGCAAACAATGAATCCCTTGTTAATAATTTAGAAGTTTCAGAGGAACTGGGTGCTAGCGACCACAAATCAATTACATTTAGAATTGAATGGAAGTATGATAGTAGGGATAACTCAGTAACAGTCCCAGATTTTCGCTTAGCAGATTACGATGGGCTTAGAGAACACTTATCATCTGTTGACTGGGGTAACGAAGAGAGCTATCAATATGACAGTTTTCTGAACACAATACATGCTGCTCAAAGAACGTTTATCCCTTATAAGGAAATTAGATCAAATAGAAATGACCCAAAATGGATGAATAATAGGCTGAAATATCTACTAGGGCATAAGAAAGGAATTTATAGGCGTATCAAAAGAGGCGAGGGTCATCTTATGAATCAGTATATTGACATTAAGAGGGACATTAAAAAGGGGATAAGAAAAGCTAAAAGGGACTATGAAATTAAAGTTGCTAGGGATTCTAAAACTAACCCAAAAAGTTTTTTCCAGGTATATAGAACAAAAGTCAGAGATAAGATAGGTCCCCTTAAAAATAACTATGGGCATCTTACTGACAAAGAGAATGAAATGTGCTCGATTTTAAATAATTATTTTCTCTCGGTTTTTACACAGGAAGACACTAATAATATTCCGGTAATTAATTTTTATAGTGGATCAGAAGAAGATAAATTATGTAACATCACAGTCACTAGTGAAATGGTTGTGAAGCAGATAGACCGACTGAAGCAAAATAAGTCACCGGGTCCTGATGAGGTTTTTTCAAGGGTTCTTAAGGAATGCAAAATGGAAGTCTGTGAACCATTAACTAATATTTTTAATTTATCTCTTCAAACAGGTGTAGTGTCTGATATGTGGAAGATGGCTAATGTAATTCCTATTTTTAAAACAGGGGACAAGTCGTTACCGTCAAATTACCGCCCAATAAGCCTGACCTCAATTGTAGGCAAATTACTAGAGTCAATTATAGCTGAGATTATAAGAAGCCATCTCGATAAGCATAGCTTGATTAATGATACTCAGCATGGATTCACAAGAGGCCGGTCTTGTCTAACTAATTTATTAACTTTCTTCAGTAAAGCTTTTGAGGCTGTTGACCACGATAAAGAATTTGATATTGTTTACTTAGATTTTAGTAAGGCATTTGATAGAGTTCCGCACCAAAGACTGTTGAAGAAAGTAGCAGCTCATGGCATTGGGGGAAGGGTGCTCTCGTGGATCGAATCATGGCTCACAGACAGGAAGCAGAGAGTGTCCATAAATGGGGTTAAATCCGAGTGGGGATCAGTAACAAGTGGCGTTCCACAGGGATCAGTCTTGGGCCCGTTGTTGTTTATAATATATATCAATGATCTTGATGAAGGAATTACTAGTGATATGAGCAAATTCGCCGATGACACGAAGATAGGTAGGATAATTGATTCAAACGTAGATGTTAGGGAACTTCAGGAGGATTTAGACAAACTCTACTCTTGGTCAGAAAAGTGGCAGATGCAGTTCAATGTAGATAAATGCAAGGTTCTGAAGCTCGGGAGTGTCCATAACCCTAGCACTTATAAGTTAAATAATGTAGAACTTAGCCATACAGATTGCGAAAAGGACTTGGGGGTTATGGTAAGCAGCAACCTTAAACCAAGACAGCAATGCCTAAGCGTACGTAATAAGGCAAATAGATTACTGGGATTTATATCAAGAAGTGTAAGCAACAGAAGTCCAGAGGTCATACTGCAGCTTTATACATCATTAGTAAGGCCTCACCTAGATTATGCAGCTCAATTCTGGTCTCCATATTACAGAATGGACATAAATTCGTTAGAAAACATTCAGCGTAGGATGACTAAATTAATACATAGCATTAGAAATCTTCCTTATGAAGAAAGATTGAAGACTCTTAAGTTACATTCACTTGTTAGACGAAGAATGAGGGGAGACCTGATCGAAGTGTATAAGTGGAAGATAGGTATTAATAAAGGGGATATTAACAAGGTCTTGAGGATATCTCTCCAAGAGAGAACCCGCAGTAATGGATTTAAATTAGATAAGTTTAGATTTAGAAAGGACATAGGAAAGTATTGGTTTGGAAATAGGGTAGTTGATGAGTGGAACAGTCTACCTAGTTGGGTTATTGAGGCTAGGACTTTGGGTAGTTTCAAATTTAGGTTGGATAAGTACATGAGTGGGAGGGGTTGGATTTGAGAGGGACTTGCACATCGGAGCTTGTTTCTTGGGTGGCATTGAAAATTGGGTTGGTCAAATGTTTGTTAGTGGGATGAATTGTAAAGGACCTGCCTAGTATGGGCCAACAGGCCTGCTGCAGTGTTCCTCCTTTCTTATGTTCTTATGTTCTTAAATATATTATTGTACAAGGACTTAATAATAAACTGTGTTTGAGTAGAATAGTAATATTCACTGTCCCCGTTATTTTCTCCATTTATTTATATTTTATTTCATGTAGTGAGAGGGAGTGTAGTGTGGCGGGTAGAGTAATGAGAGGTGAAGATGTAGTCACCAGTGACCTACCGCTCGCCGCTAATCACTCTTCTCACACACATTACCTATCTATCGCTCACCTCTCCTGTCATCTCCTACCACTTCGCCTGCATGTCCCCTACCTACCTACCTCTGCTAATCATCTCTCTCCTACCACCTCGCCTGCCTGTCCCCTGCCTACTAACTCCCTCCTCTTACTCCCATATTCCCCACTTATATCCCCCTAACCATTACCCCCCCTACATGACACAAGCACTCGGACCCACACATGCAAACACTGGAACCCACACACGCAAACACTGGAACACACACAGGCAAACACTGGAACCCACACATGCAAACACTGGAACACACACATGCAACACTGGGGCCCACTCGTACAAACACTGGAACCCACACATGCAAACACTGGAACACACACATGCAAACACTGAAACCCACACCTGCAAACACTGGAACCCACACATGCAAACAGTGGAACACACACATGCAAACACTGGAACCCACACATGCAACCAGTGGAACACACACATGCAAACAGTGGAACCCATACATGCAAACACTGGAACCCACACATGCAAACAGTGTAGCACACACATGCAAACAGTGGAACCCACACATGCAAACACTGGAACCCACACATGCAAACACTGGAACCCACATGTGCAAACACTGGAACCCACACATGCAAACACCGAACCCCACACATGCAAACACTGGAACACACACATGCAAACACTGGAACCCACACATGCAAACACTGGAACCCACACATGCAAACACTGGAACACACACATGCAACTCTGGGGCCCACACGTACAAATACTGGAACCCACACATGCAAACACTGGAACACACACATGCAAACACTGAAACCCCCACCTGCAAACACTGGAACCCACACATGCAAACACTGGAAACCACATATGCAAACAGTGGAACACACACATGCAAACAGTGGAACCCACGCATGCAAACACTGGAACCCACACATGCAAACACTGGAACCCACACATGCAAACACTGGAACACACACATGCAAACACTGGAACCCACACATGCAAACACTGGAACACACACATGCAACACTGGGGCCCACACGTACAAACACTGGAACCCACACATGCAAACACTGGAACACACACTTGCAAACACTGAAACCCCCACCTGCAAACACTGGAACCCACACATGCAAACACTGGAAACCACATATGCAAACAGTGGAACACAC
>NW_027197522.1:0-27500 GCF_038502225.1 Cherax quadricarinatus
GGATTATATAGTGCCTGTGGAGGGGAGGATGGAAGACATTCAGGCTCAATTCAGGGAACTGGAGCACAGATCCAATTCCCAAGATCAAGAGTTCCTCACCAGCGTCAAAGAACCTCCCCTGAGGGGTGAAAGCCTGTAGAGAAACAATTATTGACTGACGCTATGAAGAAAAAAAGGCTGCAGTGAGCACTCGATCATAAGAGATGGATGACAGATAACTGAAGAAAAGTTATATATTCGTATGTGGCGCAGTTTGAAGTACATGGGCACAGATCAGTGGCAGTGAGACGGCGCAAAAGCAATCCTCATTAGAATGGACACATTCAATAAGCGCCAAAACAACCGTCTAAGAAGATGTTTTAGGGTAGCTTTACTGTTAAAGGCCCTGGACGTCTTGTTATTGCTGAGGGAACGATGAACAGTGACAAATAAAAGGCAATCCCGGCAACTTATTTGCTTCCCATTGTGGACAGAGATACTTTCCTGATGGAGAAGGCATTTTCCAGCAGAATGTTGCCCAATGCCACACTTCCAGAAAAATGGTGACATTCGTCGACGAGAGTGGGAGGAGAGTTTTAAATTAGCATGAAAACTCTCTTGATCTCAACCCAATTGAGAATCTGTGGGATCGCGAACCAAGAATTTTCAATTGTGAACAAGCTAATTGCTGCTGTTATTAGGACCGGGTTCCACGATGAACAACTTGCCAAAAGATGTTCAACATTGGTTGATTCTACACTAAACTGTGTAGCAATGCTTATAAAAGCAAAGGATAGTTATATCTCTTATTAAATCAATTATCTGTCATATCATTGCCGTGCATTGTTCAAATGAACAGTAATTTTCCAAATATGTCTTATTTCATTATTGTTCCAATTAACATGAACACTACTGTAAATAAGGAGACAACTTTCAGTACAAATAAAATAACTTTGTTGACACCAAGATTCACCATCAACGACACAAATGGAACACTTGACACCAAGATTCACCATCAACGACACAAATGGAACACTTGACACCCAAGATTCACCATCAACGACACAAATGGAACACTTGACACCAAGATTCACCATCAACGACACAAATGGAACATTCACCATCAACGACACAAATGGAACACTTGACACCAAGATTCACCATCAACGACACAAATGGAACACTTGACACCAAGATTCACCATCAACGACACAAATGGAACACTTGACACCAAGATTCACCATCAACGACACAAATGGAACACTTGACACCAAGATTCACCATCAACGACACAAATGGAACACTTGACACCAAGATTCACCATCAACGACACAAATGGAACACTTGACACCAAGATTCACCATCAACGACACAAATGGAACACTTGACACCAAGATTCACCATCGACACAAATGGAACACTTGACCAAGATTCACCATCACGACACAAATGGAACACTTGACACCAAGATTCACCATCAACGACACAAATGGAACACTTGACACCAAGATTCACCATCAACGACACAAATGGAACACTTGACACCAAGATTCACCATCAACGACACAAATGGAACACTTGACACCAAGATTCACCATCAACGACACAAATGGAACACTTGACACCAAGATTCACCATCAACGACACAAATGGAACACTTGACACCAAGATTCACTATCAACGACACAAATGGAACACTTGACACCAAGATTCACCATCAACGACACAAATGGAACACTTGACACCAAGATTCACCATCAACGACACAAATGGAACACTTGACACCAAGATTCACTATCAACGACACAAATGGAACACTTGACACCAAGATTCACCATCAACGACACAAATGGAACACTTGACACCAAGATTCACCATCATCGACACAAATGGAGGTGAGGATGTATGGTAAAGGTGAGATGGCGAAGGTGAGTTGTATGGTGAAGGTGAGTTGTATGGTGAAGGTGAGTTGTATGGTGAAGGTGAGTTGTATGGTGAAGGTGAGTTGTATGGTGAAGGTGAGATGTATGGTGAAGGTGAGTTGTAGGTGAGTTGTATGGTGAAGGTGAGTTGTATGGTGAAGGTGAGATGTATGGTGAAGGTGAGTTGTATGGTGAAGGTGAGATGTATGGTGAAGGTGAGTTGTATGGTGAAGGTGAGTTGTATGGTGAAGGTGAGTTGTATGGTGAAGGTGAGTTGTATGGTGAAGGTGAGATGTATGGTGAAGGTGAGTTGTATGGTGAAGGTGAGTTGTATGGTGAAGGTGAGTTGTATGGTGAAGGTGAGTTGTATGGTGAAGGTGAGATGTATGGTGAAGGTGAGATGTATGGTGAAGGTGAGATGTATGGTGAAGGTGAGTTGTATGATGAAGGTGAGATGTATGGTGAAGGTGAGTTGTATGGTGAAGGTGAGATGTATGGTGAAGGTGAGTTGTATGGTGAAGGTGAGTTGTATGGTGAAGGTGAGTTGTATGGTGAAGGTGAGTTGTATGATGAAGGTGAGATGTATGGTGAAGGTGAGTTGTATGGTGAAGGTGAGATGTATGGTGAAGGTGAGTTGTATGGTGAAGGTGAGTTGTATGTTGAAGGTGAGATGTATGGTGAAGGTGAGTTGTATGGTGAAGGTGAGATGTATGGTGAAGGTGAGTTGTATGGTGAAGGTGAGTTGTATGGTGAAGGTGAGATGTAGGTGAAGGTGAGTTGTATGGTGAAGGTGAGATGTATGGTGAAAGTGAGATGTATGGTGAAGGTGAGTTGTATGGTGAAGGTTAGTTGTATGGTGAAGGTGAGTTGTATGGTGAAGGTGAGTTGTATGGTGAAGGTGAGATGTATGGTGAAGGTGAGATGTATGGTGAAGGTGAAATGTATGGTGAAGGTGAGATGTATGGTGAAGGTGAGATGTATGGTGAAGGTGAGTTGTATGGTGAAGGTGAGTTGTATGGTGAAGGTGAGATGTATGGTGAAGGTGAGATGTATGGTGAAGGTGAGTTGTATGGTGAAGGTTGAGATGTATGGTGAAGGTGAGTTGTATGGTGAAGGTGAGTTGTATGGTGAAGGTGAGATGTATGGTGAAGGTGAGATGTATGGTGAAGGTGAGTTGTATGGTGAAGGTGAGTTGTATGGTGAAGGTGAGATGTATGGTGAAGGTGAGATGTATGGTGAAGGTGAGATGTATGGTGAAGGTGAGTTGTATGAAGGTGAGATGTATGGTGAAGGTGAGATGTATGGTGAAGGTGAGATGTATGGTGAAGGTGAGATGTATGGTGAAGGTGAAATGTATGAGTGTAGTGACACACATGGACTGAGTCATGTGTACGGTGTCAGACATGAGTCGGGTAACAAGTCACCTGACACCTGCTGGCGCTCTACACCTAGCAGTCCACAGGTACCTCCCTGCTGGCGCTCTACACCTAGCAGTCCACAGGTACCTCCCTGCTGGCGCTCTACACCTAGCAGTCCACAGGTACCTCCCTGCTGGCGCTCTACACCTAGCAGTCCACAGGTACCACCCTGCTGGCGCTCTACACCTAGCAGTCCACAGGTACCTCCCTGCTGGCGCTCTACACCTAGCAGTCCACAGGTACCACCCTGCTGGCGCTCTACACCTAGCAGTCCACAGGTACCACCCTGCTGGCGCTCTACACCTAGCAGTCCACAGGTACCTTCCTGCTGCCGCTCTACACCTAGCAGTCCACAGGTACCACCCTGCTGGCGCTCTACACCTAGCAGTCCACAGGTACCACCCTGCTGGCGCTCTACACCTAGCAGTCCACAGGTACCACCCTGCTGGCGCTCTACACCTAGCAGTCCACAGGTACCTCCCTGCTGGCGTTCTACACCTAGCAGTCCACAGGTACCACCCTGCTGGCGCTCTACACCTAGCAGTCCACAGGTACCACCCTGCTGGCGCTCTACACCTAGCAGTCCACAGGTACCACACTGCTGGCGCTCTACACCTAGCAGTCCACAGGTACCACCCTGCTGGCGCTCTACACCTAGCAGTCCACAGGTACCTTCCTGCTGGCGCTCTACACCTAGCAGTCCACAGGTACCTTCCTGCTGGCGCTCTACACCTAGCAATCCACAGGTACCTTCCTGCTGGCGCTCTACACCTAGCAGTCCACAGGTACCTCCCTGCTGGCGCTCTACACCTAGCAGTCCACAGGTACCTCCCTGCTGGCGCTCTACACCTAGCAGTCCACAGGTACCTCCCTGCTGCCGCTCTACTCCTAGCAGTCCACAGGTACCTCACTGCTGGCGCTCTACACCTAGCAGTCCACAGGTACCTCCCTGCTGCCGCTCTACACCTAGCAGTCCACAGGTACCTTCCTGCTGCCGCTCTACACCTAGCAGTCCACAGGTACCTCCCTGCTGGCGCTCTACACCTAGCAGTCCACAGGTACCTCCCTGCTGCCGCTCTACTCCTAGCAGTCCACAGGTACCTCCCTGCTGGCGCTCTACACCTAGCAGTTCACAGGTACCTCCCTGCTGCCGCTCTACACCTAGCAGTCCACAGGTACCTCCCTGCTGGCGCTCTACACCTAGCAGTCCACAGGTACCTCCCTGCTGCCGCTCTACACCTAGCAGTCCACAGGTACCACACTGCTAGCGCTCTACACCTAGCAGTCCACAGGTACCTCCCTGCTGCCGCTCTACACCGAGCAGTCCACAGGTACCTCCCTGCTGCCGCTCTAAACCTAGCAGTCCACAGGTACCTCCCTGCTGCCGCTCTACACCTAGCAGTCCACAGGTACCTCCCTGCTGCCGCTCTACACCGAGCAGTCCACAGGTACATCCCTGCTGCCGCTCTACACCTAGCAGTCCACAGGTACCTCCCTGCTGCCGCTCTACACCTAGCAGTCCACAGGTACCTCCCTGCTGGCGCTCTACACCTAGCAGTCCACAGGTACCTCCCTGCTGCCGCTCTACTCCTAGCAGTCCACAGGTACCTCCCTGCTGGCGCTCTACACGTAGCAGTCCACAGGTACCACCCTGCTGCCGCTCTACACCTAGCAGTCCACAGGTACCACACTGCTGGCGCTCTACACCTAGCAGTCCACAGGTACCTCGGAGTTAGCAGTTTCGTAGGCCGGGTCTTGAGGAAGAGAACACAGTGATAGTGGACAGATACCTGCGGCCAGCAGTAACAGCCTGACTGATCAGGCCCTGATCCACCGGGTGGCCTGGTCGTGGACCGGGCCGTGGGTTCGTTGATCCCCTGAATACCCTCCAGGAAAACTCCAGGTATCTCCATGTCTCACAAGCCCAGCCACCTCTACCTTAATGTATGCACAAGGAATAGTGCAAGGTGGGAAGCAGGTTTAAATACAGCAAAATATATATGTAAATGAGAGTGAATGTATGTGAGTATGAATGTATAATCACTTTTGCGTATGTATGTATCTTTCTCACTCTGCACACTGACAGCTCATACACTACGTTCCTTTACCTTAAATCCGCTTTTGATGTAGCCAACCGACATGTAATCATTAGTGAACTTGCCAGAATGGATGTTGGAGGATGGCTTCTCCGCTGGATTAAAGGTTACCTGTCCAACAGAAAGTCGTCTGTGTTGTTCCAGGGACATAGAAGTGTAACTAAAGATTTTGAATTAGGAACCCCACAGGGAGGTGTGCTTAGTCCCACCCTTTTCAACATTTTGATTAATGCCTTACTTAATGCTATGCCTAGCCGGCCCCATCATTATATGGTTAGTTTTGCTGATGACATAATGATTCACACCACCGGATTCTCCAACACCCAAAACATTCTTAATCATGTTTTAGCCTCGTGTCAGGACCTGGGGTTAATAATCTCAGGGGATAAAACAAAGATACTCAACAGGCGTCCTCCTCGGCAGAGAGGCACAGTTCGTCAGATCCAGTTGCATGATGGGTCTCTTCTAGAATATGTAAGCAGATACAGGTATCTAGGCTTTGAGGTTCCACTACTTGGACCTGTTGTAACGAGACTTTGTCGCCAATACAAAGAAAGACTAAGAGCACTTAGAGTTGTGGCAGGTTTTCATCCCAGGTATGGTGCTAATGTTAAAATTGTGAAAATGATGTATCTTGCTTATATTAGATCATTGGTTGATTATGCAGCGCCACTACTTGCACTCGTGTCTGACTGGAAGCTTGGAGGGCTGGAAAAACTGCAAAACGAAGCTATGAGGATCATCCTAGGATGCCCTCGTACTGCTAAAATTTTAAATATGCGGAAAGAACTTAATATTCCAAGCATTAGAGATCGTGTTACTGAAAGAAATATCCTTATTGGGGTCAATATGCTTAGGCTAGCCCATTCAAACCCCTGCACAGAAGCCCTCCAAACTTTCCTCAGCACTGGTGAACATCCTTCCAGATGGATCGAAAAAACTGGAACCGACCTCCGCATGAACCAGCTACATGATCTATATCAAGTTGGACAACAGAGACATTTCCCTGCTCCATGGGATATTACCCCATTCCAAACTACCATTCCTCCATTTCCCCCCAAAACTCTTCTTAAATCACAACCAAAGCTTCGTCTTGAAGCCAAACATGATGTCTTAAGCTGTATTGATAACTTAGTCACACAGAACAATCTTTCACAAATTATTTACGTCGATGGTTCTGTTCACCAGTCCACTGGTGCAGCTGGTAGTGCCGCTGTTGTCACACAGAGTGATGGCTCTCATAAAGAAATTGGAGCACGCATCAATAACTGGGCCTCTACCCTTCAAACAGAACTGTTTGCCATACTCCTTGCACTCAAATGTGTCCATGTATCTAAGGTTGACACTTTAATTGTAACTGATTCTCTGTCATCCATAAATGCTCTCAACTCATTAAGTATAAATTGTGGCATGCTTGTGTCAGAAGCCAGACACAGGTATGGTAGGATTGTGGACAGTGGAGTCAGAGTGCACATGCTGTGGATTCCATCTCACATTGGTCTTCAGATGCATGATAGAACTGATAAATTGGCTAAGCTGTATGCTTTCAAAGAGGGAGTAGATTACAATCTTGGCTTGTCAGGTAGTAGTTTGAGAACAATAATACGAAAAGAACTTCAGCTGAATTTTATGGACTTAAGGCTCAGGGAGATTGACACCAGTGAGTCCATCTATCATCATTCTATCATGCAGGAGGAGCCACATGTCTATGGTGCATCCAACAAAATAAGCAGACTCTTGGATGTCACTACCGCCCGGCTCCAGCTGGGTTACAAGTATCTGTGGCAGGTTAAATCACCACCACCAGATGTAGACCAAACGAAATGTAAACTTTGCCAGATGGACTATTGTCACACATTGCGTCCTTATGTACTGGAGTGCGATAAAATTAATGAATTTAGAAACAACTCACTCAGAAGTGTTCAAGAAATGGCTAAGTATTTTATCCACAGTGGTATATTACAGACCATTCTGGAGAAATACCCTGACTTTGCTAGCTGTAAATAAAGCATTACCACATGTGTGCATGTGTGTGTGTGTGTGTGTGTGTGTGTGTGTGTGTGTGTGTGTGTGTGTGTGTGTGTGTGTGTGGGTGTGTGTGTGTGTGAGTGTGTGTGTGTGTGTGTGTGTGTGTGTGTGTGTGTGTGTGTGTGTGTGTGTGTGTGTGTGTGTGTGTGTGTGTGTGTGTGTGCGTGCGTGTGGGTGTGTGTGTGTGTGTGTGTGTGTGTGTGTGTGTGGGTGTGTGTGTGTGTGTGTGTGTGTGTGTGTGGGTGTGTGTGTGTGTGTGTGTGTGGGTGTGTGTGTGTGTGTGGGTGTGTGTGAGGGTGTGTGTGTGTGTGTGTGTGTGTGGGTGTGCGTCCTTGTGTGTATGCATATATTTGTACGCTCGTGTGCACATGTCCGTGCGTGCGCCCTCGTGTGGGTGTATGATCCACTTAATATTTGTATTTATAACTCATTACAATTGTGACCAGGTGTGGACGTATCAGTGGTTCATTACTTTGTAATTTGTTCATGACTGTAACCATGTATAGGAGTGAAGCTGATTCATTACCTCTGTAACTTGCCATGATTAGTGACCAGATCTACCTGGAGTTCATTACCTTTGTGACTAGTTCAGCTATCATAACTTTGGGGTCCAGTCACTGGACCCATTATGTACCTTTGTAATCTTTTGACTACCGCCCACAGGATGGGTATGGGGTGCATAAAGATATTAAACTAAAGTGTGTGTGTGTGTGTGTGTGTGTGTGTGTGTGTGTGTGTGTGTGTGTGTGTGTGTGTGTGTGTGTGTGTGTGTGTGTGTGTGTGTGTGGTGTGTGTGACTCAACAATCAATATTTGCACCAATAACTCATTACAGTTGTGACCGGGTGTGGAAGTGTGAATTGCTCATTACTCTATAATTTGTTCATGATTGTAGCCAAAGTATAAACGTAAGTAACCATTCTACAGAATTCATTACCTTTGTAACTTGTGAGCTCATTACCTTTGTACCTAGTTCAGCTATCAAAACTTTGGGGGCCCAGTCCCTGGACCCATTACGTACCTCTGTAATCTGTAAATACCTTTGTAACTTGTCATGATTGTGACCAGACTTACCTGGAGTTCATTACCTTTGTAAATTGTGAGTTCATTACCTTTGTAAATTGTGAGTTCATTACCTTTGTAAATTGTGAGTTCATTACCTCTGTAACTTGCTCAGCTGTCAAAACTTTGGAGTCCAGTCCCTGGACCAATTATGTACCTCTGTAATCTTTTGACTACCGCCCACAGGATGGGTATGGGGTGCATAATAAACATATTAAACTAACTAAACGTATGTATGTATATGTGTGTGTATGCATGTATGTATATATGTATGTAAAAAGTGTGTATACAGTTGCGAATGTATGTGTGTAAGCATATATACGTGTGCACATGAGACTACAAACCTCACTCAAGGAAAAAGATCTTGGGGTGAGTATAACACCAGGCATATCTCCTGAAGCGCACATCAACCAAATAACTGCTGCAGCATATGGGCGCCTAGCAAACCTCAGAACAGCATTCCGACATCTTAATAAGGAATCATTCAGGACCCTGTACACCGTGTACGTTAGGCCCATATTGGAGTATGCGGCACCAGTTTGGAACCCACACCTAGCCAAGCACGTAAAGAAACTAGAGAAAGTGCAAAGGTTTGCAACAAGACTAGTCCCAGAGCTAAGAGGTATGTCCTACGAGGAGAGGTTAAGGGAAATCAACCTGACGACACTGGAGGACAGGAGAGATAGGGGGGGACATGATAACGACATACAAAATACTGAGAGGAATTGACAAGGTGGACAAAGACAGGATGTTCCAGAGATTGGACACAGTAACAAGGGGACACAGTTGGAAGCTGAAGACACAGATGAATCACAGGGATGTTAGGAAGTATTTCTTCAGCCACAGAGTAGTCAGTAAGTGGAATAGTTTGGGAAGCGATGTAGTGGAGGCAGGATCCATACATAGCTTTAAGCAGAGGTATGATAAAGCTCACGGTTCAGGGAGAGTGACCTAGTAGCGACCAGTGAAGAGGCGGGGCCAGGAGCTCGGACTCGACCCCTGCAACCTCAACTAGGTGAGTAGAACTAGGTGAGTACAACTAGTTGAGTACAACTAGGTGAGTACAACTAGGTGAGTACAACTAGGTGAGTACAACTAGGTGAGTACAACTAGTTGAGTACAACTAAGTGAGTACAACTAGGTGAGTACAACTAGGTGAGTACAACTAGGTGAGTACAACTAGTTGAGTACAACTAGGTGAGTACAACTAGGTGAGTACAACTAGGTGAGTACAACTAGGTGAGTACATGAATACATGTGTCCATGTTCACATGTTCTTATACATGTGTGTACACATGTACGCGTGTGCAAACTAATACATGTATGTAAAGTTGCGTATGTATACGTATACACTGAGGATGGGACGATACCAATATTTTTCCTATATATTTTTATACTTTTAAAGGCACTTGTCGATAGTGTGTGTGTGTACTCACCTAACTGTAGTTGCAGGGGTCGACTCACAGCTCCTGGCCCCGCCTCTTCACTCGTGAGGTAGAGTGTTAATGTTGATATTTTTATGCACACATGTAATATTGATATTTTGAAAAGTATCGGCTGGTATCGGCTGTTTTTTTAACCGATGCCGAAAAAATAGCCGATACCCGCCGATACCGATACACTGACACATCCCGAGTACGTAATGTGTGTGTGTAGGTATTATACGAATGTGTGCGCGTATCTATATGTGTATGTATTGTACCTGTGTATGTGTGTGTGTGAATGCATTGTACTTGTGTACGTATGTATGTTTGTACTGTACATGTGTATGTATGTATGTATGTATTGCACCTGTCTATGTGCGTATGAATTGTATGTGTATGTGTGTATGTATTGTGCCTGTGAATGAGTGTGTGTATATACTGAACCTATGTATTGTACCTGTATATGTATGTATTGTACCTGTATATGTATGTATTGTACCTGTATATGTATGTATGGATGGTTGGACGTCTGGACGGATGCATGAATGAGTGGATTGATGGATGGAAGGATAAATGGATGGATGGACGACTGAAAACTTGCGCATGTATGTATATCCATGTGTATACCTGTCCATATGTATCCACATGTAAGAGTATACGTGCATGTGTGTTTACGTACACATGCGCTTATTCATACATGTTTACACGTGTGTTTGCGTATATGCTCAAATGAGCGTAAACAGAAAGGACTGTAGGTGTCCTTATGTACACGTGTATGTATGTATGCATGTATGTATACGTGTGCACATGTACGTGTAGATGGGTAGCCAGTAATCATACACATCAACAGCTGAGTGATAATGTCATGTTGTCGAGTTATGACATTAAAGACTAGAGGGGTTAGTGGTCAATATCTGATTTCCTTCATTTTATCATTTTTCCTGAAAGTTTGTCCACCCATTTCTGTAACAGAAACCAACAGACTGATCTATGTAACAGAAATCAACAGACTGATCTATGTAACAGGAATCAACAGACTGATCTATGTAACAGGAATCAACAGACTGATCTATGTAACAGGAATCAACAGACTGATCTATGTAACAGGAATCAACAGACTGATCTATTTAACAGGAATCAACAGACTGATCTATGTAACAGGAATCAACAGACTGATCTATGATTGAGACACTTATGCAGCATATGGGAATCTTTATTCAGGAAACGTTTCGCCACACAGTGGCTTCATCAGTCCAATACAAAGAGGAAGGCGTAAGGAGAGGAGGAGTATGAGGTAATCAGTCCCTCATCCTGGAGTCGATGTGTTCAGTCCATCAATCTTGTAGAATGTACAGCATAAGGCAGTAGACGTGGCTTATATACTGTAGTGAGGTGACGTGAAGCAGGCGGAGGCGGGGTCATTGTGGTACCACCCACTAGTCGAAGTAGGTCTTCGTCCAAAGGTTGAACAAGTGTTGAAGAATTCTTTGTAACAAGATTCCATGATGCTGCCATGATGTCGGTTTTTCAAACCATTCATCACAACTGTCAGACACGGCAGCATCATGGGATCTTGTCACAAAGAATTCTTCAACACTTGTTCAACCTTTGGACGAAGACCTACTTCGACTAGTGGATGGTACCACTATGACCCCGCCTCCGCCTGCTTCACGTCACCTCACTACAGTATATAAGCCACGTCTACGGCCCTATGCTGTACATTCTACAAGATTGATGGACTGAACACATCGACTCCAGGCTGAGGGACTGATTACCTCATACTCCTCCTCTCCTTACGCCTTCCTCTTTGTATTGGACTGATGAAGCCACTGTGTGGCGAAACGTTCCCTGAATAAAGATTCCCATATGCTGCATAAGTGTCTCAATCTTCAACTTGTCGGTTTTTCAAACCATTCATCACAAGACTGATCTATGTAACAGGAATCAACAGACTGATCTATGTAACAGAAACCAACAGACTGATCTATGTAACAGAAACCAACAGACTGATCTATGTAACAGGAATCAACAGACTGATCTATGTAACAGGAATCAACAGACTGATCTTTGTAACAGAAACCAACAGACTGATCTATGTAACAGAAACTAACAGACTGATCTATGTATCAGAAACCAACAAACTGATCTATGTAACAGAAATCAACAGACTGATCTATATAACAGGAATCAACAGACGCCAACCACTTTGTCCACTCCTGTACTTCCTCTAGTGTGTGCTACCACCAAAACTCCCAACCTTAATCACTCGCGTCCATCATCCAAAGCTAGTGTTAAGAGCCATCATTCCCGTAGCACCCGTAGTATGTACAGTACCCACAGTCAAAGAACTTGCTACAATTGTGGTTACCGTGGCCATATTGCAATTAATTGTCCTGATAGTCACCCTAAGAGGCGTTGTACTGATGATGAGTACCAGTCAGATCTTCCCTACTGTACTTATCATAGAATTCATGGACATGACACATCTGAGTGCAATGCTCTCTACAACCTGCAGTACTCTAGATCTTTCCGTGGCCGTTCCAACCGCAGAGCCAGGAGAGGAAACAGACGTCGGGGTTCTCAAACTAACCAGAACCAGGCTCATTCTTCCAATTCGGGGGAATCTGAGCGCCCCAGTCTACTCGTTCAGTCGTGACAGTAGGTGATAATGAGTACACCATCCCAGTTCAAAATTCCTATGAAGCCTTAGCCAGCCTTGAGAATGACAACCTCGCTGTTGATGCTGCTTCACACGTCTCTGACGTAGAGGAATTTGGGGATGAAGTAGAAAATGCCTTCTCCGATGACAACCCACCTTTCTGTTTGCATATAACTCCTAACGAAACGATAGGTCCTTTGGAACAAGCTTCTATCCATAATGCGCCCGTTCATGTGTTCATGGACTCTGGTGCGCAAGTTAATATCATCAGGTCTAGCTTGTTTAAAGAGAAGCAGTTACGACGTGTCCTCCTCGTTCAACCAACTACTGTAACCTCCCTTAGTGGAGTAGCTGGTTCCCTTCTGCGAGTCCGAGGGCAGACTTCGCTCACCTTTACTATCCAAGGCAGAGACTTTACTGCTGCTTTTCTTGTTGTCGACCAGATTACTTTTCCTGGTGATCTTCTACTGGGATTTGCTTCCATGCGAGACTTACGCATTGTGCTCGACCCTTACCGATGGCATGCCCAAATTGACGACTTGATCGTTCCATTTTGGGGTTACCAGCTTGGATCAGAGATCTGCCATACTGCCGCAGAGTATGATGTACGGATTAAGTCCTTACAAGCCAATGCATTCTCCAGTAGCGTACCCAAGCGGTCAGGCACTAGTAACTCTTTCACTCCCATCTGTGTTCCACCTACACCTTCAGACATGCAAGACAGTGTTCCGTTGCCTCAAGTGTCTGGGGACACTCAGACTGCCTTGAGTGCACAGCCTATCCCTGCAATGACTGCTAGTTCAAGTAGTAGTTTCTCCACAGGGGACGCCTTGTCAGAAAACGATTACTTGAAATTAGTAATGCCATCTCTTGTTGATGTCACATGCCGTCTGCAGAAAGACGTCTCTGTTGCGGCTAGTGCTCTCACTAGTGTGTCTGTTGTTGTTCCTAATGTTCCAGATGGTGATAACGTCCTAGTTGACAGTGATTCCTGCAAGGTCAAGGGTTTATTTGTTGAACCTTCCTTACACATTGTAAGAGACAGTGAGATCCATTTATTCGTTGCTAACACTTTGGGTCACGGTGTTCGTCTCAGAGCAAATACCAATCTCATTGACCTAGTTCACTATCCTTACCCTGTTCAAGTACAGGATGACGTGTCATCTGACCAGTGGGTCGGTGCTATTTCAACAGTGGAGACTTCATCCACTCCACTGGATCAATCCATTCCACCAGTTGAGGAGAAAGACTTAGCTCCCACTGACTTCCCAGACGAAGTCAAGGGTTTGTTGACTTTGTTGAACAAACGTCGTAAAGCCATTGCCTTACCAGGTGAGAAGATGGGTATAACGAACTTATTGTCCCATCGTATTCCACTTGAACCTGGTACTAGACCTATCTATATACCTGCGTACAGAATGCCTCATTCCCAAGTTGCTGTCGCAGAGGAATTGATCAATCAGATGCTCGATGATGGAGTTATTGCACATATCAATTCACCCTGGAATGCGCCCTTGATCCTAGTGCCTAAGAAGGACGGTACTTGGCGCCCGGTGATTGACTTTAGGAAGTTAAATGCAAAAACTATTCCAGATCGCTTCCCACTTCCTGTACTTGGTGATCTTTTACGCAATATCGGAGATAACAAAGTCTTCTCGACCCTGGACTTGTTACAAGGGTTTTGGCAAGTCCCTCTTCACGAGGACAGCCAAGAGTTAACCGCATTCTCCACTCCCACAGGTTATAATCATTTCCTTCGAATGGCTTTTGGATTACGATCCTCTCCTATCACGTTCTCTAGACTCATGATCAATATCTTCAGAGGTCTTATAGATAAAGCACTTATGGTGTACTTAGATGACGTAATCGTCATGTCCGAAGACGTGGATACACACCTGAAAAGACTTGATATAGTACTTGGTAAGCTTGAAGAAGCCAATTTAAAGATCAAACTGTCCAAATGTCAATTTTTCAGGTCAGAAATTAAGTTTCTTGGTCACGTAGTCACTCCTAGAGGGGTTACGACTGATCAAAGTAAAGTAACTGCAGTACTAAATTTTCCAACTCCCAAAACTGCTGATGCTGTAAGATCCTTTGTGGGTCTAGCAGGTTTCTACAGATCTTTCATTGCTAATTTTTCTTCAATAGCAGCTCTGCTAACTGAATTGCTTAAGAAAGATGCTCCTTTCGTTTGGACCTTCCGTCAAGAAAGAGCATTCCAGACACTAAAAGAAAAGCTAACGTCCGCTCCTATTTTGAAATTTCCAGATTTTTCTAAGCCTTTCTATCTAACAACTGATGCTAGTTCAATTGGCATAGGTGCCGTACTAGCTCAGAAGACTGATGGCAAGTACAACGCAGTTGCATTTGCTAGCCGAGTCCTTACGAAGGCTGAACGTAATTATACAGTAACGGAGCAAGAAGCTTTAGCAATAGTATGGTCTTTAAAGCACTTTCGAGACATTATTTACCAGTACCCTGTTCATGTCTTGACAGACCATGCACCACTGATACCTTTATTCCAGAACAAACAACCTACTGGAAGGGTAGTCAGATGGACCTTGACTATCCAAGAATTCAATCCCACTTTTGAACATTTACCTGACAAGTCAAATGTAGTCGCAGATGCTTTATCGCGACACGTTAGTGTAGTTATATCCTCCATTTACTGTCGAGGATGTAAAGAATGCCCAAAGAACAGATCCCATGTGGTCTGGTGTGATTCGATTCCTGCTCCAGGAAGATCTTATTCTGACTGTGAAGCCACCAGCACCCATTAGTGACTTTGTAATGAGCCAAGAATTACTGTATCGAACAACCGAGTTGGGTACTCTAAGCAGAAGAGTCTACAAGTTAGTAATTCCACAGTCACTAGCGAACGTAGCTTTACAGCTAGTTCACGATGCACCAGGTGTTGCACACCCTGGTATGGATCGTTCTGTGAAACAAGCAAGAGTGAAATACTTTTGGCCACGTATGGCAACTGACATTTCAGAGTATGTTAAGAAATGTAGTGTTTGTATGCAACATAAAGGAAATGTCAATGGTCCTAATCCAATCCAAGTGTACCCAACCACTAGCGAACCGTGGGAAAGAGTTGCCCTTGATTTGTTAACTAATTTTAAATGTTCCCTCCAAGGCAACAAACATCTGTGTGTTATGGTAGACCATTTCACCAGATATTGTGAGTTAGTTCCTATTGCAGATAAGACTGGTGAGACAGTAGCTAAAGCGTTTAAAGAACGCATTATCTGCAGGCATACCACCCCTAAGTCCTTAGTAACAGATAATGGAGGTGAATTCTGTAATGAGATTCTTGAAAATTTGTGTACTTTGTACAAGATCTCTAAATCCACCATTGTTCCTCATCATCCTGCCAGCAATGGGTTAGCTGAACGAACCAATAAGAAAGTACTTGATGTTTTGAGAGCCACTATCAACCCCAATAGTGAAACTTGGGATGAAGTTATACCAGATGTCAAATGTGCCATAAATTCTGCTTACAATGCTTCCATAGATGATACTCCACATTATGCATTGTATGGTGTAGACAAGCGTTTACCCTATGAGTTGTTATATTCCACTCCGAAACCCAATTACAACCCTGATGATTTCGTAGCAACTCGTACAAGCATGGCTCAGAGTGGTTTTAGAAGAATCCGTGAAACACTTCATAAATCAACAGCAGAATTTACTAGAGTAACTAATATCCGTGCTAAGCCATCAAAAGTTAAAGTAGGTTCGAGAGTAATGCTGGCAAATTTCAACAAAACATCCGCAATGCCTAAGCTCGATCAAAAGTTTGTCGGACCTTATCGAGTTGTAGAACATATCTCTGGCAATAAGTATAAGGTTAGAGAAATTAGTACTGGTAAGTACAAAGAATCGCATTTAGATCATATGAAATTAGTATGCGATGTTGATGATATTGCTACCCAGACTAATGTGACAGATGCTGAAAATCCTCTTGGCTCTGTACCCTCCACCTCAAATACTCAGTCAGATATTCAACCTGAATGTCGTTACTCCTTGCGTACTCGACAAGTAATGAGAAACCCACAAGTATCTTTTGTAGATACTCGTTCAGATCTCCCTCAGTCAAGGCATGCGTTAGCCATTGCAGAGGAATTCGATCCTCCCAGAGATGATAACCATTCTGCATATGTAAACCTCACCCTCGCAGAATTGGGTTTAAATGTACATAGTCTGTATAACTAGATGTCCGAGATGAAGTAAATTGTCAACTGTTTGTTATTAACTGATCAGTTTTTCAGAATTTTTTTTTTTTTCATGTTCACGTTCCCTCCGTATTCTGAGAATTTGACAGTAATGATCTGAGTGCACCAGATGCCTTTGCTGTTAATTTCACCTTGTATATATATTTATTCTTCCTCAGAATCCGTAGAGTGCATGAATACAGATTGATCGATCAATTCCATTCCATATTGTACAATGAATTGTTCTTATAGTTTGTAATGCATTACATTAAAAGTGATTATGTTAACACCCATTACGTAAAACTCATTTTGTTAACATCCAGTATGATACCATCCATTAGTTCTAAGTTATATATGAATTTGTTTTTGTATAGAATCAGCCCAGAACCACCTGCCTGTTCAGCCTATAGCATAGTAGTATATGTCGGGACGACATACATAACATGACCGAGCTGTCAGCATAGTTGCTGAATCCCCTTACATGTGTTGTATAGATTAGCTGAGCATTATAGTATCATCCATATGCTTTATATAGAAGATCCCTTAGGCCTGTGACTGTATGACGTCACGGGATACAGCTTGAGTGTGAGGCGAGGTACCTCGGCCTCAGTCGGCGTATAACATCCAGCTAGGCAGTGACACGGCAGGCTGGGCTCCATCTCCCATCACAGTCTGACAATATATATCGTTACCATCTAACTAGTGTGTCTACCTTCAACCCTCAAATCTCCTGTAAGAACCCCTACGACAGATCTATGTAACAGAAACTAACAGACTGATCTATGTAACAGAAACCAACAAACTGATCTATGTAACAGGAATCAACAGACTGATCTATATAACAGGAATCAACAGACTGATCTATGTAACAGAAAACAACAGAATGATCTATGTAACAGGAATCAACAGACTGATCTATGTAACAGGAATCAACAGACTGATCTATGTAACAGGAATCAACAGACTGATCTATGTAATAGAATCCACCAGACTGATCTATTTAACAGAATCCAACCAATAGACTGTTCTTAATAACAATCACATAAGTTAAACAGCTATGAAAAGACACATAGCTGGTCATAGCATTTAAAGAAAGAATCAGCAGTTTATACTAACCTCTATATTCTAACACCAGAGATAAATATCTTCTCAGTGGCTAAAGGGAACTGTGTAAAAAAAAATAGAAGTATTTCAGCCACTGCGCTGTCAGAGAAAGGTATCCCCGTATTCCATAACAACAGTCACCTGTGTCTCAATGCATGCGACAGGAACAGTGCAGAGTGCGGCGCAAGTTGGCCTTGAAGTTCAATTTTTTATCGTTGAAGATTTGCAGGGATGAGACATTCACAAGCCATCAAATGTAAACTGACATGTAAATTTCATCGATGTAAATGGTAAATTAGGATGTTACACAACCCACGGTACCGAGGAGACCCCAAACAATTTCAATATCCTAAAATACACAAGCACATTAAGGTTGAAGCCGTCCAGAATTTGCAAGGGTCGAGAGTTATCATGTGTCACAATTAGAAATTATTACACGAAAAACAGTATTTAAGATTTTTCCAGTTTTCAAGAGAGTAAATTGGATTATTATTATAATCAAGGGGGAAGCGCTAAACCCGGAGGATTATACAGCGCCTGGGGGGGGGGATGTGGAAGGCATTCAGGCTTAATTCTGGGAACTGGAGCACAGATCCAATTCCCTAAATCAAGAGCCCCTCACCAACATCAAGGAACCTTCCTTGAGGGGAGAGTAAATTGGAACAACAAGAGATCTAATGAATCCGAACTTTTTTGTTTCTAAGAATGGCCATGTCCATAACATTAATTATCAACAATGGTCTTGAGGGCAGACAGATGTTATAGACACATAAGAGAACATTAAGTTAATTTAATCTAGAATAAGTAAATAAAGTCAAACGCTGTGAATAATTTCCCTGACAAGAAATATTCTCTAGTTGTTTTACAGAAAATAATTTGATTAATAAAACTGTCACGTGATAACTTACACGAGTTAACATCAAGAGATTGTTTCAAGGAAAACACATCAGCACTAGAAGTTTCAAGCAGACCTGAAGATGCATTTTCCAGTTACTGCACAGAATCCAACATAATTTGTGCCTATACAGCCTCAGTGCATATAACCTTCAATCTACTTCCTCCGATGCATCAACCATTGATGACTGACGCCATTCACAACTGTTGTTCCAATCAGAGGAAAGCGGTAAACCCATTGAGGTCGTACCTCGCTTATAGAACGCAAGGAATTCAAATCTGATCCAAGCAAGGGGAACATAAGCCCAGTTCCTTGGATCAAGAGCCCCTCACCAGCATCAAGATAAAATACAAAAAATGTAAAATAACGCTAAGCCATTTCGAGATTAAAAAGTGAGAAAATGGCTTCAACACTCCATATACCAACTTTTTTCAAAGTACGAAACACCAGTGTTGATATTCTGCAGCCGCTCACAGGAGTCTCCACCTCCCACACTCAAGCAAAATTTGGGAATGACCTTCGAAGCATCGTGCAGAGGTCAGCCACACATGTAAATAATCCCATGAATCTTCTTTTGAGACACATTATACAAACATTTAAAATTTAAAGCTGATCTGGTAAGGCTTTCTGGGGTAATAAACGAAAATTTGCGAGAAACTCAACGAAAATATTACCGAGGATCGTTCAGAAGGATACTGAAGGTTTCCTCTCGTTAAACTTTATAATACCATAAAAGAGCGGTGGTTTTTCTTATATATTTCTCGGTTTACCTTTCTGGTTTACATTCTATTTAAAGTTATCCATAGTTCTTTAAGAAACAATATTGAATTTTGATTGTTTTAAAGAATCCAATTTCAGAAAATCAGCAAAACAATTGGTAAACTTACAGCCACATAGGCCAAAATTTACAGGGAAAATATTTCCTGTTAAAATACACCAGAATTCAGGGTTTGAAGCTGATCAGAAGAATCATTCTGTAGTTATTAGCTGCAAAACAATTTGCTTAATAAAATTAGCAAATTGAAATTTTCACATCTGAGAGGGAGAAGCCGATATAAAGCTCACCAAAGGTAAAAGTTTGAAGCCGATCAAAAAAGATATTCTCCAGTAAATTTAATTCCAATGATTCTAAATTTTTAATTTAGTAAAATCACAAATTTACAGCTGTCCTGACTACACTTACGGGGGATCATTCTTCTTATAGTCTGCCAAAACATTAAAGAATAATTTTTTACTTTTCGAATAAAAATATCACTATTAAAATTGTTAAAATGGGATTTATGGCACCAATGGCAACATGAGCCTTGTGTTCAGTGGTGAAAATTTCAAGCCGATCAGACGAGTCATTCTCCAGTTATTCCATGGATTCCGAAAATCACTCACTACGAAAGCAAAAGACTTGGCAGACGATGCACCATCCCCCCAATGAAAAGCAGGGGTGTCACTAGCACGTTAAGAGACCATACAATAAGTGTCAGGGGCCCGAGACTGTTCAACTGCCTCCCAGCACACATAAGGGGGATTACCAACAGACCCCTGGCAGTCTTCAAGCTGGCACTGGACAAGCACCTAAAGTCAGTTCCTGATCAGCCGGGCTGTTGCTCGTACGTTGGTTTGCGTGCAGCCAGCAGCAACAGCCTGGTTGATCAGGCTCTGATCCACCAGGAGGCCTGGTCACAGACCGGGCCGCGGGGGCGTTGACCCCCGAAACTCTCTCCAGGTAAACTCCAGGTATTCCAGTTTTTCACTGTTTTACTACATCAACAGATTTGACATCAGGCAGAGGAAACTTAAGAGGCACCATTAACCTGGACCCAAGATGCATCACTCCTTAAGAGGCACCATTAACCTGGACCCAAGATGCATCACTCCTTAAGAGGCACCATTAACCTGGACCCAAGATGCATCACTCCTTAAATATTGAAGCCGTTCAGATGAGGTCAGCTGTAAGCAATTTTACGTTATTTAACAGGAATAAAAATTTCAAACAGTCTCACACATAAAATGGCCACATCTTTAACTACACATTCTTTTTTTTTTTTTTTAGGTTCGAAGTTCTGCCACTGAGGGTTTTTGAAGTTATCTGAGCCATTGTAGGATGCTGGGGATGACTTCGACAACTTTGGTCACAAGGAACGTGAACGTATGAATTGCTTCAAGAATTTGGTCCTCGTTACCGTACACAAGTGTTGAAAATTTCAGGCCGATTGGACGAAGCATTCTCAAGTTAAGCGTGAAAATAAAAAAAAAATAAAAAGCTGAAAAAAATATAGGCAGCCTCTTAAAGGTTCCTCCTTGGACACACAATTAACAGAAGTAGATTTAAACTCTTTTAAAAGTTTCCTTATTTTTTTTCTTTTTGAGTCTGAGATCCTTATTTCTTAGTGGACCACAAGAATGACACTCCCAAAATTCTTATTTCTTAGTGGACCACAAGAATGACACTCCCAAAATTCTTATTTCTTAGTGGACCACAAGAATGACACTCCCAAAATTCTTATTTCTTAGTGGACCACAAGAATGACACTCCCAAAATTCTTATTTCTTAGTGGACCACAAGAATGACACTCCCAAAATTCTTATTTCTTAGTGGACCACAAGAATGACACTCCCAAAATTCTTATTTCTTAGTGGACCACAAGAATGACACTCCCAAAATTCTTATTTCTTAGTGGACCACAAGAATGACACTCCCAAAATTCTTATTTCTTAGTGGACCACAAGAATGACACTCCCAAAATTCTTATTTCTTAGTGGACCACAAGAATGACACTCCCAAAATTCTTATTTCTTAGTGGACCACAAGAATGACACTCCCAAAATTCTTATTTCTTAGTGGACCACAAGAATGACACTCCCAAAATTCTTATTTCTTAGTGGACCACAAGAATGACACTCCCAAAATTCTTATTTCTTAGTGGAACACAAGAATGACACTCCCAAAATTCTTATTTCTTAGTGGACCACAAGAATGACACTCCCAAAATTCTATTAAATACATTAGGGAATTAGGGGCTACAAAGGCCACTAAAATATTAAATTTGCTGCTAAGATATAATAATGCTGAAAGTTTGAAACCTACTAGAAGAATCATTCTCTAGTTCCACGACGACACCAAGTTTACCTTAACCGTATTGAAATATTCGTTAATTTACACCTACATTAATATTTATACAGTATCATAATTTTCATGAAATTCTACAACAGAAACCGTTTCAAGCCGAGCGGAAGAGTCATTGTTTATTAAAGAGGAATTAACATCGCAATTAAGGAGAATTAACATCATTATTGTTGACACGTTTCGCCTACACGGTAGACGTCTTCAGTCAGAGGTAGAAGGTGTAGTAGTGAAATGCTTATGATGTAATCAGTCCATCAACCTTGTAGACTGACTACCTCAAATATTATTCCTACAAGGCTGATAGACTGATTACGTTGTCTTCATTTCACTAGTGCACTTCTGCCTCCGACTGAAGAAGTCTACTGTGTAGACGAAACGTTCAAACAATAAAGATACCCAATTGATGTGTCTTAATCATCAACTTGTGGGTATTTTACATCATACGGATACAACGGTTCTAAAAGTTTGAAGCCAATCAGAAGAGGCATGTTCCAGTCATTGCTAACTTTCAACTAATATAATTGCAAATGGAATGGCATAGAATATCGACATGATAAAGAATAGCCACGTGTGCAACATCTGGGTATCATATGTAGACGTTTCTTCCCATTAGAAGTTGTACTGATAAAGCCACTGGAGGGCGAAACGTCCATTATTAAAGATAGCAAGATATTATACATGTGTCTAATTCATCAAAAGTATAGTTGCAGAACTGCACCTACCCAAACTAAACTTACTAGGTGCTATCCTGGAGTATATCTTGGACCTATCCTAGAGTATACCATGAGGCCCGGTCTGTGACCAGGCCTCATGGTGGATCAGGGCCTGATCAACCAGTCTGTTACTGTTGGCCGCACGCAACCCGACGAACGAACCACAGCCCGGCTGGTCAGGTACTGACTTTAGGTGCCTGTCCAGCACCTTCTTGAAGACAGCCAGGGGTCTGGTGGTAACCCCCCTTATATATGCTGGGAGGCAGTTGAACAGTCTTGGGCCCCTGAGACTTACTGTTTTGTCTCTTATCGTGCTAGTGGCGCCCCTGCTTTTCATTGAGGGAATGTTGCATCGTCTGCCGAGTCTTTTGCTTTCATAGGGAGTGATTTTCCAAGTGTATATAATCAGGTATCCTGTCTGCGTTCTAGGGAGTACAGGTTAAGGAACTTCAACCGTTCCCAGTAACTGAAGTGTTTTATCGCAGTTATGTGTGCCGGAAAGGTTCTCTGTACATTTTCTAGGTTAGCAATTTTACCTGCCTTGAAAGGTGCTGTTAGCGTGCAGTAATATTCCAGCCTAGATAAAACAAGCGATCTGAAGAGTGTCATCATGGGCTTGGCATCCCTAGTTTTGAAGGTTCTCATTACCATAAGATGAATCAGCCATTAAAGTCTGAAGCTCTTCAAAAGAAGTATCCTGAGGCATATTTAATGTGATTTAACGGGAGAAAAATCTCATACTTTTACACATATAACTGACAAGGATGCACATACAAGGGTTCACCTACAAGGTCATTGAAGCTTGTAAGTGCACCCTTGTATGTAAACCGTTGTAAGTGCATCCTTGTAGGTATACCCTTGTAGGTGCACCTGCAAGGGTACACGTACAAGGGTGTACCTACAAGGGTGTACCTACAAGCTTCACTGACACTTTCCACCGTCTTTGAAGAAGATTACACTTCAGTAGTTGAAGCCAATCAGAAGAACCTTATGAATGTTATCGAAGTCAAGCCACTAATCTTAAAATGGATTATGCAACTTTGATCAGAGTGCACGTGCACCTGTCAGCAGTTGCCAGAGTCCTGCCCTACTTATCCTATACCAGCGATGAACATCTGAAGCCGATCCTATTAAGTCTTTCACGCTAAATATAATATAAAATCAGAAAATCTGTACGAAGAAGAAAAGAGTATCATGCAACCATTTAAAAGGACTCATTCGGGGATATCTAACAAGCTTCACTGGCTGATTGTTTGGAGGTGATACGTGTAAACTCACTGTTTACAATTGTGTCTCTCTCCACCGTCGGATCACCAATGGAACAAGACCCGGGGCGGGACACTACCGGCCAACCTCATCAGATCAAATGGAACCGTCTCGCTCCAGACGAAAGCACGATCGGGCCGCTATCATTCATTGTGTTTAATGACCCACACGGGTTTAATGCTTTTCACACGAATTAAAATATTTTTTTGGGGGGGAGGGGGTCATGGTGGGCTAGTAACCCTCCGGGGTTAATAAAATCAAGCCGTTGTCGTCTATCCAAAGTGTTCATCCATTTTGACTCTTTTGTGAGGCCTTGTTAGGTCAAGGTCGATGAAGGAGGGACGATAAGGTATGTACGAGAACCAAGGATATCACCAACGATATTTTTTTTTTAAACTGACAATCTTAGTTTCACTTCAAAGCAATGATTCCTTTTATCAAACACAAAGATTTTCAGGAAGCTGGAGTTTCATCCAACTTGGTACTGTTGTTCAAGATACAAGTCTCAGCGGGACTCAAGTTGCCAGAAATGCTCAGGCATGTTAGTGGTTTTCTTTCTATTTTAACATTTTATTAAATGTAAATCACACATTGTAAACTTTTCAAACAAATTAAAATAGTATTGCATTATTACACACTTGTAGTGCGGGTTTTTATCCTGCATTCAACATAAGAGTCAGCTAATACGTAAGTACCTGCTAGGTGAGGCTGGGAAGCACCAGTGAGGGCGTAAGAAAAACGTTCTTCATGCGCATCGTCGCCCCGTGATTCCTAAGCCCAGGAAAATTGTTTTGGAGGTAAAGGGAAAGGAGCGGCGGCCAAGATAATAACTGGAGGGAGAGAGAGGGAGGGAGAGAGAAAGAGAGATGATGGAGACAAGGGAAGACCTTATGAGACGAAGGCTTAATTGGGTTTATCCCAGTAGGGATTAACAACCCAGAATAACCCAGGCTAAGATGCAAGGCTTTGTTTAAGTCCTTAGATCCTTCTCTAAGATCCGACCCAACAGCACTCGTCTAATTATCAGCGGTCTATGCTACTAAGCGAACAGGAACAGCCCGGCTTGGGATTATTATAATCAAAGGGAAGCTCTAAACCCGTAGGATTATGTTGTTAGGTAAGACACATATGCAACAGTTAGGTATCTTTATTATGAAACGTTTCGCCTACACAGTAGGCTTCTTCAGTCAAGTACAGAAAAGTTGATAGAAGCAGAAGATACTTGAAGACGATGTAATCAGTCCATCACCCTTAAAGTTTTGAGGTGGTCAGTCCCTCAGTCTGGAGAAGAGCATTGTTCCATAGTATGAAACAATACTATAAACAATAATAAAGATACCTAACTGTTGCATATGTGTCTTACCTAACAACCTGTCGGTATTTTATACCATTTTAATGTTCAACCCGTAGGATTATACAACACCTCTGGGGAGGATGTGGAAGGCATTCAGGCTTAATTCAAGGAACTGGAGCACAGATCCAGTTCCCTAGAACAGACCCCTCACCAGCGTCAAGGAATCTTCTTGAGAGGCCCGGGAGAGACTATGCCTCGAGTGTGTTCGATTAGCCGAACACTCTCCCCTGGAGAGTGAAAGGGAGAGTAAGGAATTAGGGTAAGAGAAGAAGAGAAGGAGAAAAGTAAGAAGAGGGATGATACAAGGTAATGAGAGAGAGAGAGAGAAAGAGAGAAAGAGAGAGAGAGAGAGAGAGAGAGAGAGAGAGAGAGAGAGAGAGAGAGAGAGAGAGAGAGAGAGAGAGAGAGAGAGAGAGAGAGAGAGTACACTCACTCCATAATATTCTTTATATTATCTTCTACATATTTTAAGCTGTTGTATTTCAGATGTGACACCCAAATAAGTACTCTCTTCAGTATACAGGGTCAACAGCTACGAAAGTGAGTGACTTAAGTAATATGTATTTTGACAGTCTAGCTGCCATTTCAGATTATGAGAAATACCCAGGAATCCCTACCTGCCAGCCGTGACATCTCTTTAAATATACATAGAGCTTTAATTTAATGCAAACTTGGATCAAATAAAGTAACAGGAAAGGGGTAAACCCACAGGATTAACATGAGGGTTTAGGTGTCGTTTTAGGAGAGTTGACGAGTGATATACGTATATTTCTAACGTTATTTCAACTGCTTCACAAGCTAAACAAACTGCCAAACCTACGACAATTAAACTTCATTGCACTTAGGCACCGCATATCAATTCACCGCCATGTATGTATACAACTTGTATACATGTGTGCCACTGATGGGTGGCGTGGTATACCTCATCCAATGATTATCTTGTATAACACAACACACACCAATATTAATATACACCGAAGTGGTTGGGCCACTTAAATTTAGTACCCCCCCCTCTTCGTACCCCAACTCAGCCATTTTCCACATCCCATCATTACCTATCCTTCTTCCTCCCCCACTTACTAACCCTCTGGTTAAAGAACCTCGAGCCCCGGGTTTATTATTTCTGACAATTTATTGTGGCAACGTTTCGCTCTCCAGGAGCTTTATCAAGCCGTTGTAACGGCTTGATAAAGCTCCTGGAGAGCGAAACGTTGTCACAATAAAATGTGACAGTAGCGACAATAATTTAGTACTTTTCCAAATACAACAAAAATTTTTTGTGAAGTTTCCTAGGATCAGCAAATTTTTATACAAAAATTCTCCCTAATTTAAGTGATCTTACTTCCATTCTTACAGATTATTTAAAGAAAAATGTGAATGAATCATTTGTTTGTCCGAAAGAAGGTTAAGAAATCTTTGTACAAATTAAAAGAATATTTTCTAACCGTCCATTTCTCAAGTTACAAGATATTAATATTTTTTTTTTCTGTCTCGGAACAGATGTCTCTCATTCTGGACTTGGGGCTGTTATTCTACAGTATTATGATGTGACACCATTTTCAGTGTCCTTTGCCAGTAATAACCTTCTGCCGAGAAAAAGGTCATGGCTAAAAAACTAATGATTCTTCCCTACTATCTCAAGATTTCCGTTATATAAATGCTATCACAATAGGGGATGCAGAGCCCATGCCAGTAATCAATCATGACTTGTATAAATTTCCATGACTGTAAATTCTTCTCTGAATTGACATCTCACATTGTTTTCTCTACTCATAGCGGACTCGTGCAATATCGTGTAACGCCTTTCGGCTTGGTCAGCGAGTGTGTTGATACTTATATCAGGCTCGTGAGAAGTGTCCTTTCTGACTTATAAAACATGTCAGCATATTATTATGTAATATATACATCATGACTCATGTCTCTGATGACTATCTTACGACACTGTCCCTTGTTTCACGGAGAGTGAAATTTAAGGTACAATACATTGGCATAATTTCAAAATATCGATATAACATCCAAGAGATAATCTACCTTATTACAGACCTTAGCTACTTTATACTGTCGTCCCAGGATATTAACAATTTCTTGAATTTGCCTGGTAAAAGAATTAAAATTTCGTCATCAGTATTAAATTTACGCTTAGAGTTCTTTTGGTCAAAATAATCTTTGTTTCTTTGGAGATTCTCAAGTTCATTACAATCTAATCAGCGGATTATATCACCCGTTACAGCTACCTTCCATGT